>NW_025779671.1:0-51721 GCF_021130785.1 Homalodisca vitripennis | reverse complement strand
GAACGAGTTCAAGAGTTTTTGCCTACGGTTTGCTATGTGAGGTCGGGTATTTCGGATGTCAATTTTCCTCGGCACTTTGCTCCACGATTGAGGACAATCAATAATAAGGGTCGGTTATTGCGAGATAGCGGTTTTCACGAATCTTTTCATCAACTTTTGCTACAACATGGTCAGTCACAATGCTCGGACGTTGAGTCTTCTTTTAAACACGAATGCTTGTTCTTCCATTTTTAAAGTCAATGCACCACTTCCTGGTTTTAGCTTTTTTTGCCAACCAAAAAAACGAATCGCAGATCGTACCTGAGGATATTATCGATTAAAATACACGTTAAAAATTTGAATATAAAAAAGAACAGGCTGCATCGAGATTTTCCCGTGGGTTTACGGCTAGAACCTGACTGAGGTGCCCGAGCACGAACACAACAATATATACGCGATTGCCTGGCAGTGTTAGGTGTTAGGTGGAAACGTTCCTTATTTTCTGAATAGCCCTCTTATTAGACATAATTTCATAGAAATGGAATCATCTAATCACATTAAGCTGCTTCTTTTTATATTTTACAAATGTTTAATTTATAGAAAAAGTCAGGCCCTTTTTAGTTTTGATTCAACATTCTTTTCAGCTAAGACAAACTAAACGATACGTGAAGGAAACAGGATTTATTTTCCGGACATTTTCCATCGTTCAGTGAAAACAAAAATTTAGTAACACTACATTCCGAGATCTGCAATTTGATCTCTTCTTCAGGTAAGTAACTAACCTAAACACAGCTCTGGTATGATTTGTATACTTTAGGCTAGTTTTTCATTATGTGTTAGGTAAGTTATTTACCTGAAAAAGAGATCAGATTGTTGTTCTCGAAACGTTGTTTTACTGATTTCTTGTTTCAATGAAAAATGGCAAATGTCCGGAAAATCCTGTTTTCTTCACAATCGTTCCATCCTCAAAAAATAAACTTCAACAAGTAGTTTAACTTTTATTATATTCATAAATTATTAATTTATAATAGTGCATATGTGATTAATAATAAAATAGTACTGTTGTTAGGAATACACTATAAAATTAATTGGGATTATTGTTTCTTAGTTTAATAGTAGAAGTTTCACATTGAAATAAATTTTTGATGTTACGGAATAGTTTTACATGAAGCATGGTAGGGAAGTAACATGTTTTGTTAAAAGTATTATTTAAACCTTACACAACTTCTTGATGAGTAAATTGCAACCAAGTTACAACCGCTTGTTTATGCTCCCAGCTTAACAAAGGTAACAAAGCTTTCCCGCGTCTCCTCTTTTAGTAACTCAAAGCCTAAAACTTTATTAATCAAGTTTCCCAATTAACACTTACACATTACTTGTCAAAGTGAACAACACCATCAAAATGTTGCACGGTAATTAGAGGACTTATTAAAGTTATGGGAAGGAAGAAGACACATTGCTATGGCTGCAAACCAAATTAAAATTCCCCTAAAGTATGTTTAACAAATTTCGATTTGATCTATATAAAATGAGCCCACATTTCCCTTTAAATGTTCAGTAAAATTAAAAGTTGAATAGTTTTCCGTTATGTGCTCACAATTTTAAACACATTTTTATATGTTACGTTATCAAAAATCTTGCTCAAGGGAACTCGAACTCCAAATTTTAACTATTTTTGGTTTTTACGTTTTTTATCTTGTCATATTTGAGTAATTTAACTTTTATAGTCTATGGAAATATATAGCACTATACTTGCGTTATTCGGTTTAGGCCATAAAAAAATGTGTTCACACGTGATTGCACAATGTTTATACACAAAAGATAACGTTGAGCTGTCGCGCCGCTCAGCTCTGAGCTACAGAACTTGTTATGACCTTAATTAGATTATTTTATTAATAGGTTTTTGCATTTAGAGGTTTTTTTTATTTAGAAAATATTAGTTTTATTCCCACATATTGTCCTTTTTTTGTATTGGTACGACTCCAAATAAATATCATACGGCCAGTTTAGTTGTCTATGTTTTGATGAATTATTGTTTGTGAGTGTTCAAGATGTTTTATATAATAAATATTTGTGTTAGGTATATAAGGTATATATGATAATGCCTAAAATAGGAATAGTGTTTCAAAAGAGGAAGTTATGTTGACTGGCACTGTGTTACAAGTAGTAGTGCTAACACCAACGAACAAACCCCAACTACCAGTAGAAAAGGCCTACTTCTTCATGTAAGTTCAGCTCTTAAAGATAACAGTGCATCAAAAATGAAGTTGGAAAGGCACTCAAAGGAGGACCAAGAAAGTTCTCAAAGAAGAATCATGACGAGCACACTCACCTGCCAGTGTTGATGATGAAAACAAAACCCAATTTCAGAGACCAATCAAATCTGTTGCTTTTAGTAAAGTGCACGCATGGTGGGAGGTACCCAAAACGTTAGTGAATCGCTGAACAATATAATATGGAGCTAAATCCATAAGAAAGTATTCCTTCGAGCTGATGGTTGTTTATGCAGTAGTGTGCAGCTACAACAAGGGAAATGTGTGCAACTCTCTTGTGTTCAAGGTTTTATTGCCTAGAACCGAGCCAAGATGTGTTACGACGCTGAAATAAGTGAATTGGTGCTAATTAAAAATGCCGAAAAAGCCGTTGATGAAATAGCAAAAAATGCCGAAAAGAAACATCCAAAAGGATGGTATTAGAGGAAGGTGAAGACCCCGACAACCCATCCTATGCCCTATCTCAGTACTAAAAGGTAAACACCCTATAAACTTCAATTACATATATATATATATGCTCATTTGCGATTTTGAACATTGTTTTTGTTACAAGTATAATATAAGTATTTAAATTTCTATATACATACTTTTGAATAGATATTGAGTATTAAATAAGATATTATTAAAAATAACTATAACAACCCTATTAAAAATGAAATAAATAGAAACTTTCAAAAGTTTTGAATGTTATTAATAAAGTTTTCATACATCATTTGGTAAGCAATTTAAAACAAAAAAACTCATGCAAGTGTGTATAAAATACCTCAAAATAAGTATTACAAAATTTTAACCTTGTATCTCTGCATAGTATCGAGTAAAGTGTACTTAAGTTACACATTTAGAAGTACAGGAGGGGCGACTGCCTCAAGAACACGTGGACGTATTCGAATCAAGTATACTACGTGCGCGGAGTTCTAAGGTTGTGGAGATTTTTTTGTGTACCTGCAGTACCTGACTTGGCTTTATTAAAGACATCTAACTTGGTTCTCTAAGTTTTTAAATTAATTTAGCAACAAATATATGACCATTAAAACCTTCACTGCAGCTCTAAAATGAGAGCCTCGATATATTCATTTAAGGTCTTACTCTTCACATCTCGAGCGGAGATCAACTCGTAAAACACTTACGCGTGGTAATGTGTCTGCTGCAGTCTACGTGTGTTAAGGAGTCATACTCTATGGCTAGTACTACAGGGAATAATAAATGTGGTTAATTTCAAAACACAACTACTATATAAGTAAAAAACTATATATATTGTTATACAATGATTACAAAAAGCACAATTACGCTATGATCCGAGTACGCAATGATCAGTATTTAGTTATTATTGTGGGTGTGTGTCCGTCCGTACGTAAATTTTTGCATTTGTGATTTTTTACTCCAATAGGTAAACTAGAGATTTGAATATTTTTTTTTTCAGTGCTTTGTAATATTCAATTCTATGATGTACAATTCATGGTGTACTATGGTATACGTCAATGGATATATAACAAGACAAGTCTCGTTCTTCTAAACGATAGCCTCATCAAGTTGGGACGTACACCCCTTAGAAGAATTGAATTGAGAAATAATACATATTTGAGTGATTTTTAATGTGTATAGGCTATACTAAATTAAAATCATTTGGAACAGGTTATGTCGATTGGGTAAGTTACAGAAATAGTTTTGTCAGCAGAACTTAAAATATTTCTAACTAACTAAGCGATGTATTCTGCCCACATAAACTCATCGCTCTGGATTATTAAATGTTAGTAAATACTTAAAAATAGTAGAAATGCAAAAGTTGTAATAAGCAACACAGAAAGAACCAGTTGAGATGTTGTGTACAACCTTCAGCATGAATGTCACGATAAATTTAATATATTCTATTTTTTCTCTTACTAAAAGCAAAATATCTTATTCTATTTAGTCCTATATAGACTTTTGGCGCTTGCTTCCGGGGTGACAGAATATTCTAGATGGTAAGGTGGGGGTGGGAGCCACCTCCTGTCGAGATCCACGGGGTCTTATGAGGAAGGGATAGCGGGCACTATCTCAGTCATTTTATCCTTGAAAAAGGGAGGCTTTTTACAAGCATATAAAGTCAAAGTGGACAGGGATATGCATGTTATTTTATTTAGGCTAGCAAACTGTCTTTAACACTTATGGAGCCCCACCAACACCAACAGTCAGTTCCGGATTGTAATAGACCTATTGATCTAAGCCATATGCCTCCAGATGTTTCGTAATTTGCGGTAGATGATGTGCCGCTACTGACAACCATAAGGTTTCCCAGATTTAAGTAACACATCCGTCTTTTTCATGTACCCGGTGTAGGTTCAACTGGAAGGTATGAACCATCCAGAAGAAAATCTTCCCTGAGACGATTATGTTCTAGTTACTTGAGAAAAGCGTTTATAAACTATATCGTTTGAGTATCCTATTTAATTGAACCCTACTCCTAATTTTATTTCAGTTCAGTAAAAAACAGTGCATTTTACATTAATAAATATAAATATATATATAAAATATAAGTAGGTAGGAATATGGCGGTTCTAGCTCACTTTCGGAGCCAACAGTAAATCAAGGGAAAATACTGTTTAAAGGACAATTAAACGAATCTGTAACTCACGAATGAAAAAATTAACCGAATCTATAGCTGTTTGCTTCTACTTTCTTGAGCTGTCAAATCAATCTATCGGAAATGTCTGCTACGACGAAAAATCTTCTACTCTACAAAATTGATAGTAACACAGTCTTTATCTTTAATAGTCTTCTTTCCAGTAACAACCAAGTGTAATTTATCATGTTTATTCAATTCTTTAATCTTTTTTTCATCCAAAAACAGTCAAAAATCTGTTCGGTAAGTGTACTTTATAATCTTCCAACTCGGCAATTATTGTAAACCCGAATTTATCTTTCATTTTCTCCAGATTCAAAATTTTGTATTTCTTATTTTCTTCTAATTCCATTAATTTCTTATATTCTTTGATCTTTAAATCACCAACCTCATTTAATTCTTTTAGTAGCTCCATTTAAATAAGAAAAACTTTCTTAACTAAGGTTTGTAAGAGGCAATTTAAATTCTCTATACTACTTTTTTCAATAATTTTAAGTCTTAGTTTACACATTTTTTAAATTAATAAATAGAAGAATCTATCACTGTTTCACCAGAAATTGTGCTGATTTCTGTCAAATTCAAGTAAAAATCATTAATTTTTTTTAAATTCTAAAATTATTGAAAAAATAGTATAGAGAATTTAAATTGCCTCCTACAAACCTTAGTTAAGAAATTTTTTTTATATAAATGGAGGGTGAAAAAGTAACATGTCCGTTCTGCAAAAAAGAAATTTTAAGAAAAAACTATGATCGACATTATGGCGCCAAAAATCCATGCCAAAAACTAAGAAATTTACGAGAAAGAACTAAATTATTTGAGGAATTGGGCTAAAGAAAATCAAATTGCCGATCATGAAAAGATGTACGATATAGAAAAATTGCGTGATTAAAGAAAAGCTTTAAGGAAGATAAAAAAGATCTCAATCTATTTAATGATGAAAAAATTCAATCAATCGCTGAAAAATTGTCCATAGAAACAAACGATAAAACTAAGTCTGAAATGATCGAAGAAATTGACAAAAATCTTAACGAAAAACCTGAAAATATCATAGATGTTGAAGTTTTATCCTCAATACACGGTCTTTTCAAGCAATACATTTTAACAAATTTAAACGATAATTCCATGTCAATTTACAAATATCTATCAATTATGAGGCCAGAAATTAAAACTTTAATAGAAAAATTTCAAGAGAATGTTAAAAATATGAAAGGATATCTCTCTTTGGAATGTGAATATGAACGAACGTTAGTAAACGGTGAACCACAAACTTGCCCAATGTATTTTACTATAAAATCAGACGAAATATTTGACGTAAACGACTTTATTACTAAGCAATTTAATAAATTAACACATCGAGAACAGACAAATCATCCAAATAGAGGTTCTGGATGGACATTTAAAAGTTGTAAACAATTAGTTTTGAGCCTTAATAAACACGAATTTATGAACGCAGGATCATATATCGATTTACCACAAGAGATCAAGGTAAAGAAAGCTTGTGTAAATATCAAAAATAAAGATGATTTCTGTTTTGTTTATTCTATCCGATGTGCTATTGGAAAACCCGAAAAGAATGCTGACAGAGCAAAGCAATACGAGAAATTTGTAAATGACGAGATATTTTCGGGCTTTGAGTATCCTATCCAATGTCTTTAAAAGATATACAGTTATTTGAGAAACGCAGCTCCAATTCCAACGTACAAATATCCAAAAATGCTCTTTCTATAAATATCTATACTTATGACGAAAAAACTCAACATTGTTCCATTACAAAATTTCCGAAAGTTTATAATGCCGAGTTAGAAATCGATTTATTGTAATGTTAAACAAGAAGACAAATTCTCATTATGTGTTGATAACAGATTTAAATAGATTAGTGAGTTCTCAGTTATCTAAACCACGAACAATAAAAAAATTGCTATGTAGAAGATGTTTAAGCCATTTCTACAAATCTGGAGATTTAGCAGATCATTTAGAAATTTGCAAGCAACATGAAGTATGCAAAACCTATTATGCCATTTCCAGGTCAAACAACTCAAAATTTACTAATTATCAAAAGAAGTTTAGCCATCCGTACGTTATTTTATATGGATTTTGAGAGCATATTAGAAAAAATTCCGACATGCAAGAACAATCCGCAAAGATCGACTACAACCAAGATTCAGAAGCATATTCCTTACGGTTTTACTCTATATTTAGTATCGAATGTAACCAATCGCATGTATAAACCTATATGTTATCGAGCCAAAAATGAAGAAGATTTGCCAAATGTTTCTGCAAAAATTGTTTGAAGAACTCAATAAAATATCAAAATACATAAGCTACAAAATATAATTCTAAGAACAAAAAACCTATGAAATTGACTGAAGAAGAAGAAATTTCATACCAAAAATGCAAAACGTTTGTCATATTTGCGAATGGTCTGCTTATGATGTTGAGTCAATTCAGTATGGTTTTTACTCCTGATAGTTGGAAAGATAAGAGTTATAATAAAGTAAGAGATCATTGTCATTTGACTGGAAAGTTTCGAGGAGCAGCTCATAGAATTTGTAATCTAAATTTGAAATTTCCTCAGAATATTCCCGTTTTCTGCCACAATATGTCAAATTACGATACTCATTTGTACATAAAAGAATTGGCTAAACAATATGGAAAACGTTGATATTGATCGCAAACACCGATGAAAAATATATAAAATTATTCAGTAAATTCAGGGATATGGATATGAATTCGAAGGTGATAAGCCAAGAAAAATTCATCAAGTTTTCGTTCGTAGACACGTTCAGATTCATGGCCTCGTCTATAGAAAAGTTAGCTAAAAATCTAAAGAAAGAAGACTTTAAACATACAAATCATTTTATACAAGATGGACGAATATTGAACGCAATTCTAGAAAGACAACCAAATGACGAAGAAGAAATCTTTAAAATTCTATCTGGAAAAGGTATATTTCCTTACGAATTTATCGATAGTATTGAAAAACTTGATTACACAGAAGAGCTAAAAATTCAAGATTTCTATTCACTTTTGACAGACGAGAGCATATCTGAGAAAGATTATCAACACTACTTGAGCGTTTGGAAACAAATTAAAAGAGAAAAATCTTGGAAATTTACTCTGATTTGTACAATATCCAAGATGTATTATTGCTCGCTGATATATTTGAAAATTTCAGAAACATTTGTCTAAATTGTTACAAACTTGATCCAGCTCATTATCTAACTGCTCCAAGTCTCGCATGGGACGCTATGTTGAAATTAACGAAAATAGAATTACAATTGATTAGTGATTATAATATGTATTTAATGATTGAAAAAGGTATTCGTGGAGGCATTTCTCAATGTATTTAAACGATATGTTAAAGCAAAATAACAAATATTTGAAAGATTTTGATGAATCAAAGCCTGAAAACTATCTGTCGATGCCAATAACCTTTATGGTTACGGGCTTATGCAAAATTTACCATATAACGAAATCAAGTGGATGAATCCTAAAACATATACAAAAGAAGAGTGGCAAGAAACAATTTTAGAACTCACTGGCGACGAAGATTATGGATATATTCTCGAAGTTGATCTAGGATATCCAACAAATTTACATGAACATCACAAGGATTTACCTCTTGCTCCCGAACATTATAAAAACAAAACTTTGCACAACTTTACTGGATAAAACTGAAATACGTTGTTCATTCAAGAAATTTGAAATTCTATCTGGAACAAGGTATGATTTTGAAACATGTGAATAGAGTTATTGCATTTGATCAGAAGCCTTTTATGAAAAAGTACATTGATTTTAACACAAACATGAGGACCAAAGCTACAAGTGACTTTGAGAAAGATTTTTACAAGCTTATGAACAACTCAGTTTTTGGAAAAAAGTATGGAAAATGTGCGAAATAGATGTGATATAAAACTAGGAAATGAAGAATTTTCAATGAAACAGGCCAAGAAAACAAACTTCAAATGCTTTAATATCTTTGACGACAACTGTATAGCGAGTCACATGTATAAACAAAAGGTTTAAATTTAACAAACCGATCTACATAGGATTTTCAGTTCTTGACCTATCAAAATTGCTAATGTACGAGTTTTATTACGATAAATGAAAGAAGTTTGATCCAGATTTGAATCTTTGTTACATGGATACAGACAGTTATTTTCTAGAATTTAAACGAGATCCTTTTAAAATTATTAAAGAAAATATAGATGACTTTGATACAAGTGATTATCCAAAAGATCACGAATGTTTCACTACTAAAAATAAGAAGGTAATAGGGAAATTTAAAGATGAGTTAAATAGCGAAGTTTTAGGAAGAATTTTTGTGGATTGAGATCGAAAAATGTACTCGTACAAATATCTAGACAAAAATCCAGTAAGATGCAAAGGGATTAAGAGAAGCGTTGTAAATAAAACAATAAATATCGAAAACTTGAAGAAATGTTTGTTCGAAGATAAAGAAGAATTTAGAGAGATGACAGTAATCAAAAGCTACAAACATGAGTTGTACACAGTTACCATAAACAAGCTGGCACTGAACGCTAAAGATGATAAGAGAATTGTCCTAGAAAATAAGATCGATACAGTACCGTATGGATATAAAGGCGAAATTAAAACAGATATTTTAGAAGAGTTAAACAAAGATGGAAACTTTGATATATAAATGGAATATGATTTATTTCACTGTCACAAGTGTAAAAAGAAAACGAAAAATATAGATTCTAAGATTGTTCAAACTCAAAACGGATTGTATAGAATTGCAGCAAAATGTTCAAAATGTAAGACAAATAAGAGTAAATTTATAAAGAATCCTTATGAAAAACAAGTAAAGAAAGAATCTAGGAATAAGGAAGAAATCGAGATTGAAGCTAGAGAAATTCATGCACCAGTACGAAAAAAGTTTAAAAAGAGAAAAATTATTAATTATCAGTCGTAGGTGGTCAGTAGACGAGTGAAGACGCATTGTGACCTGTATTCCGTAGTTTACTTTTAATGATTAGTGTTTTGTATAGTTTTGTATTAAGTGCATGTCTTTAGTGTTAGTGAAGTTGACAACAACATGTAGGTTGTGATTCCTGACTTAGGCGTGCCACAACGCTTTAGTAAGATTTGTTTATTTTAACTTAGTTTGTAATTATGTATTAGGTTAGTTCTTTACCTGAAGAAGAGATCAGATTGCAGATCTCGAAACGTAGTGTTACTGTTTTCTTGTTTCACTGAACGATGGCAAATGTCCGGAAAAATCCTGTTTCCTTCACAATCCTTCCATCGTCAAAAATAACCTTTAAACAAAGAATTGATTCTCGGTACGGACCCGGAACCAGTAAACAAATCAAAGACCTTGAGAGCTTGTATCTTAAATTAACTAAACACATTAATCATTTAACTTTCTTGCATAAATGTAAGGTTGAAGACCTTATGCCTATAGGGTTAACTCTAAAAACTCCTTTTCATAGTAGGAAAGGAAAGCCAGTAAAATTTTGTCTTCTGCTTCTAAATCTTTACTTAAAGAAAGAATTGCATATCATCATCGTGAAAGATACCTCCTCCAAAATAGTATTGAGTGTAAAAAAACTGAATTAAAAACACTGATGGGTACAGAATTCAACAACATTCTCGAAAGCATCCAAAATAGATGTATAAAAGTTTTAGAAAACAGATAAGAAAAAGAAAATCTCCAAACTGGAAAAATTAGGCCTAAAAAATGTGATTTGCCTAAGGATGGCAACGTGAATACGGATGCAAATAATAAAAATGTAATCAACCTCTCTTCAAAAATCCTGAATGAAGCGGAAATATCAGTCTTATCCAAGGGTTTTTTAAACTTTTCTGTGGCACAAAAATCGGTAGTAAAGGCACTGGATTTCGTAACTGGAATCGAGTCGGCTGTTTCACAGTTACCTGAGGAACAGGGTGACCGGTTTCGTTGTGAGGCCAGTCTTTTACTCAGAAAAATTCCTCCCACAAAACCCAATTTGACAATAGAGGAGAAAAAGGCCAGGTCGATCCTTGGGAAAGACGACACGGTCAAAATCTTACCTGCCGACAAAGGCAACGCTACTGTGGTACTTGACTCAGTAGCGTATAAAGAAAAGATTGCAGAAAACTTTAAATACTGGCAAATATACAGTTTTAAATAAAGACCCGACTGATTCATTTGAACGCAAAGTAGCAAACACCTTAAAAAAACATAAAGAATTTTTTTCAGATAAATTTAGATCTAAATTAACTCCTCACCACTCAAAAATCCCCCATATGTATGGCCTTCCCAAAATCCACAAACCTACCATCCCTCTTCGGCCCATCATTAGTTCTCGTGATTCACCTTGCAGGGAATTGTCTAAAGTCCTCTTGGACATCTTAACGCCATTGGTAGGAAAAACTGACTCTTTCATCAAAAATTCCAGGGATTTCGTAGAGAAGTCAAAATCCCTAAAGTTGACTGAAACTGACAAACTGGTAAGTTTTGATGTCGAAAGTCTATTTACAAATGTACCAGTTCCAGAAACTCTCGGAATTATTAAATCACGTCTCAAAGAAGACCAAACATTAAAGGATAGAACTAAACTTCCCGTGCCAGTAATTATGGAACTGTTAGAACTATGCACTCAATGCAATTATTTTGAGTTAGAGGGTAAAATTTACCGTCAAGATGAGGGGATGGCAATGGGTTCTCCACTGTCTCCTATTTTCGCCAATATCTTTATGGAGGAATTCGAGCGAAAAGCTTTGGCTTCAGCTCAGTTCAAACCGAAGATTTGGTGGAGGTATGTGGATGATACCTTTGTTATTTTTTCTCATGGAGACATTGAATTAAATAATTTTTTGAATCACATTAATAGTATTTCTCCTTCCATCCGCCTCACAATGGAAGTGGAAGTCCAAAACAAGCTTCCCTTTTTGGATGTGTGTGTATTAAGAGATAGGGATGTCCTTAAGACAACTGTTTTTCGAAAGATAACACACACAGGAAAATATTTAAATTATCAATCCAACCATCAAAAATCTGTCAAAGAAGGAGTAGCCTACTCGTTGTTTGATAGAGCAAAGAGCTTGTGCTCAGATAAAGATGGACTAAAAGAAGAATTTAAGAAAATTGAATCGGATCTCAGAAGCAATGGATACCCTCAATTAGTAATTAATAAGTGCAAACGAACCAGAAGAATCATTCCTGAGTCAGAAAAAACAGATTTGTGATAAATTTGCGTTTATGTCAATCCCTTATGTGCCGGGATTATCGGAGAAAATTAGAAGAGTAGGTAGAAAGTACAACATTAGAACCGCGTTTAAAACACACAACACTCTTAGACAAAGTCTCGTAAAAACAAAACCAAAAAATGGCACACAGGATTCCAAAAAAAACTGTGTTTACAGTATAAAATGTAGCTGCAATAGGGAATACATAGGCGAGACAAAAAGACCACTAAACGTAAGGATAAAAGAACACAAAGAAAACACGAGAAAGGGTTTCACAGAAAAGTCAAAAATTGCACACCATTGTTGGTCCGAAGACCATCATATGAATTGGGATGAAGCCCACATAATACATCGGGAACCACATTTCTTCAAAAGGAAATTAATTGAGGCAACATACATTAAATTGGCAGACCAACCAATCAGTCAACCATCAGTCGAGATTAGGCCGCTTTGGTTGCCAATTCTAAAAAATGAACTAAAGAGAAAACCAAAAGTATCAAACGGATCGGATATTTGTAATAAACCAATGCGGAGTCACAATATGGTTTTAAGAAGTTCATCTCGCATGAACCAATAATAACGAAAGGGCCCATTCCTGTTCCCCTTCCCTTGTATTTCCGCCATCTTGTTTTAGCCAGCCGTCACGATTGCCATTGGCTAGTCCCTCTGGTCAGTCGTAGGTGGTCAGTAGACGAGTGAAGACGCATTGTGACCTGTATTCCGTAGTTTACTTGTAATGATTAGTGTTTTGTATAGTTTTGTATTAAGTGCATGTCTTTAGTGTTAGTGAAGTTGACAACAACATGTAGGTTGTGATTCCTGACTTAGGCGTGCCACAACGCTTTAGTAAGATTTGTTTATTTTAACTTAGTTTGTAATTATGTATTAGGTTAGTTCTTTACCTGAAGAAGAGATCAGATTGCAGATCTCGAAACGTAGTGTTACTGTTTTCTTGTTTCACTGAACGATGGCAAATGTCCGGAAAAATCCTGTTTCCTTCACAGCAGATTTAGTTATAATGTCTAATTATTCAGATCAAAATGATGGATTTAAGTATATGTTAAATGTTATTGATACTTTCTCAAAATATGCTTGGTCAAGAGCTATCAAAAGAAAAAACGGCAAGGATGTTTCAAAAGCTTTCGAAGATATAGTAAAAGATGCCATAAGGATCAATCACAAACCTCCAAACCTACTTCATACAGATAAGGGTTTAGAGTTTAAAAATAAAGAATTTAATGATGTTTTGAGAAAATACGACATTAAGATTTATCATACTGAAAATGAAGAGAAATCAAGTATTGTAGAGAGATATAACAGAACTCAAAATGAGAGAATGAAAGTAATTTTTGAGATTAATAAAAAACTTTAAATGGATCGATATTCTTCAAAAAATCGTAAACAATTATAACGATACAGTTCACAGCACGATCAAAATGAAGCCCCAAGACGTAGATAAGGCTGCAGAAAAGGAGTTATTAGAGACCGTTTTCAAGTATGTTCCACCAGAAATTCACACGAAAACTAAATTTAAAGTCAATGATCATGTAAGAATTGTTAGTAAAAAAACAACATTTTCGAACAAATATAAGAACAATTGGTCAAGAGAAATCTTTGTGATTTATCAAATTAATAACACAGATCCTGTAACTTATAGTATAAAAGATTTAAATAATGAAGAAATAACTGGAAGTTTTTACGAATATGAATTGAGAAAGTCAAAGCTATAATTTTTTGTATATAAATGGAGGCTCAAAAGAAATGTATAAAGTGTCAAGAATATAAATATTTTGAAGAATTTCATAAAAATAAGACTAAAAAAGGAGGAATAGAGTCTATGTGTAAAGTTTGTCGTAGTAAATATGAGAGAGAATTATACGATAAAATAGAAAAATTAACATTAGAAGAGAAAAAATGTTGCGTTTGTAAAGAAATTAAGGATATTTCCAAATTTTACGATTGGCATTATAGTAGAGATAAAAAACATACGCATTGTAAAGATTGTGCTATAAGAATTCAACGAAAAAGTCAAAAGAAACCGACTCTTTGCGAGTGTGGACGAATCATTCAATGGTTACCTTATCTTCAAAAACATTTACAGACAAAATATCATAATTCGAGAGTTTAATAAAATTTAGTAACATTTTCATCGTGTAATAATTTTTTCTATATAAATGGAGTCTCAAAAGAAATGTACAAAGTGTCAAGAATTTTATAAGGAAAAGAATAGAAAAGACTGTTATTGTAAGGAATTATATGATAAAATGGACAAATTAACATTAGAAGAAAAAAAGTGTTACTTTTGTAAAGAAATTAAAAATATTTCTGAATTTAATAACTGGCAGTATAGTAAAGATAGAAAAGATGCTTTTTGCAAAGATTGTGCTAAAAAAATTTTCAGCGAAAGTTATAAAAACGAAATGCCTTGTGAATATGAAAAAAGAATTCTACAATGGTTACCTAGTTATGCTAAACATTTACAAACAAAATATAATAAATCGAGAGTTTTTAGTAAAATTTAGAAACATTTTCATCGTGTAATTTAGATATTCTATAAATCAGTCGAGATTCTGCCATATTTGTAGTAAAATGATTTCCGTTGTATAAAATATTCAAAGATTCTTTCATTTGGTTGTAGAGATTTATACTATTTGGATCTCCATGTCTTAATAAAATTTCCATTTCTGGGTAATCAATTTCAAGTTCTTTCAATCTTTTCGGTATTTCTCTCTTTTGAGCTCTGATAACGTAATAAGGATATTCCCACATGTGATTCTTCTTAATTAATACAAAAACATGGTGTTTTTTTCATAGCAAAATCTTTACAAACAAGGTCTGGTTTCATTAAGTCAATTTTTACACTTTGTTTTGCGATTATTTCCGTTTTTTTTCATCTTTAATTTGCAAGTGTTTAACTTCGTCCTCTAAATATTTAATCTTGTTTTCAAGTTTGTACTCACCAAATTTACGAATACTTGGCAAAACTTCTTTTGTAACCCAATTTTTAAACAATTTCGCTTCTGATTTATGCGATCTCAAAATTAAAGAATAAAGTCCAGATTCATTAAACGAAAACAGTATTTTTTTGAAAGTTAGAAGGTAGGGCAATCGAATGATCCACCTTATTTATTTCAGAATATGATAATTTATCATCATTATCAACATGCTCTCTAACTGCGTGTTTCGTATTTTCATATTCTATAATTTCTGCAACATCTTTAGCTTTAAACCAAAATTCGTTATTTTTATCCACAATCGTAAAAATATGTTTGTTTTCAAATCTAAGTTGATTATTGAGTAGGTCTACAACTGACTCCATTTAGATAGAAACATTTTTATTTAGAGAATAAAGGCCAGATTCATTAATGAAAATAGTATTGTTTTGAAAGTTTGTAGGTAAGAACGATTCGTTCCCCCTTGATTTCATCATTCTTTCGACAATCTTAAATATATTGTTGTTTTACTCTCATTATTTAATAAATTTCCCTCAGAGTCTTGTATAGTTTAGAACGATTTTTTGAATTCTTTTAATATTTTTTCTAATCGGAATATAATCGATTTCATTCGGTTTTTCACTGATTTTTGATCCATAAGCAACATTTGGAAAAAAAGTGTACAAAATTTCAGATTCTTTGTGTAAATGTTCGGTATGATTTTCAAAACTAGGTTCAACGAGATTACAATGTACTTCAATTACATCGAACGGTCTAAATTTTGGCGTTTTATTTCCTAAATATACCTGATTTGGCTCAATAGTTTCTTGAACAAAACCCTAATAAATCTACAATAATTGCTGAAAACATTATTGTTACTGGTGATTTTATTTGAATTTTATTAGAGAGATAATTTTTTTGCATTTCAAACTTGTTTTCGTCAAAGTTTAAAGATTTATCTGATTGTTTGAATGTTTTCAGATAATTTTTAAGGGAATTTTTTATTTGATCGAAAGTATAATATCCTTTGTTTAAACCATAATATTTTGTTATGTTCTTCTCACTAAATCCTATACAATAAGGAGAACTTTCACTAATATTTATTACAAAATTGTCAGAATAAAAAAACCGCTTAAACCGATAAAATAATTTGATTCTTCCTCTAAGTGTATAGGATGTTCCAAGTTTAAAAATAATTGAGAGCTTTCTGAAGTCAACTTGAACAGCTTCATTTTCGCTATTTAAATGGAGAAATTTTTAAAGCAAAAAGATCAGATAAAACTTCAAACGTTTGAAGAAAGTAAGAAAGATCAACCAATCAGATTGTTAATTGTTGGTTCAAGTGGATGTGGAAAAACAACTTTATTATTGAATTTTATCTACAATAGGTTGATTCCTTATTCCAATTTGTATGTTTTTAGTAAATCTTTTAGAACAAGACGCCTATAAAAAATTACAAGAACAGATTTGAAAATATTGAGAAAAACTTAAACAAAAAAATATCACATTTTTATAATGCTTCCGAGAACATAGTTCACTTAAGCGAATGGTAAACCACATTCTTTAATCCTTTTCGATGATTGTATTTTAGAAAATCAAGACGTTATTAAAGAATATTTTGTAATGTCTCGTCACAAAAACATATCTTGTATCTATCTTTCTCAATGCTTTTCAAAGGTTGATAAACAAGTTATTAGAAATAATTTGAATATGTTGTGTGTTTTTAAGCAAGATGATCACTATTCGAGAAAAATTTACAACAATTATGTGGGATCTGATATGAGTTTTAACTACTTTAATGAATTATGTGATAAAATTTGGAAAGAAGACTATGGATTTTTAACTATTAATCTAAACTTTGAAGCCGAAAAATGGTAAATATTTGAATACATTTTCTAATATAAATGCTGCTCAATGGTATGACAAATCTACTTGATAAAATATTTGTTTACAATTATTTTTACATTATCTTTACTTTTTATTTACATTATGAAAATAACAGAAAAAACGGTAAATCTGTTCACGTTCCACGTTCACGTTTCATGTTTCACGTTCGTGTTTACGTTTCACGTTCATGTTTTACGTTCGTGTTTACGTTTCACGTTCGTGTTTCACGTTTCGTGTTCACGTTTTTTACGTTCCACGTTCATGGTTTACGTTTCGTGTTCATGTTTTTACGTTCCACGTTCATGTTTTACGTTTCGTGTTCATGTTTTTACGTTCCACGTTCATGTTTTACGTTTCGTGTTCATGTTTTTTACGTTCCACGTTCATGTTTTACGTTTCGTGTTCACGGTTTTACGTCCACATTCATGTTTTACGTTTTCGTGTTCACGTTTTTACGTTCCACGTTCACGTTTCAAATTTTTTTCTAATTAAATGGTGAACGTAACTTCTGAAGAAGCGAAAAAAACTTGATCAAATCGAAAAGAAATTAATCAAAGAATTTAAAGAACAGATTCGAATTGATGAAAAAGAACAAGAATTTATTCAAAAAATCAATCAACCTGTAACTTCTGCAATAAAAAAACGTTGAGGGCAAAATTGAAAATGTTTTAAGTGATAATCAAAATTTGATGAATTTGGTTCCAGTTGTACGACAATTTGCCGATATTTCAATTCCAGAATCTGATGAGTTTGAATTGCCAAAATTACCATCTTCAACACCATTTAGACCTCGAATCATTGAAGACTCTACCATAGTTGAACCAATAAGTCCTGGAACAACGGATATAATAATTGGTGGAAAATTGGTAAAAAAATTTCTTCCTAGAGCAAAGGATGATAAATTTGGTTTGTATTGGGACAGAAAAAAGAGAAGTTTTATGATTGGAAATTTACCCGTTAATTTTGAACATAATGATATCATTATTAATGAAAAAAACATATGAAGGAACTCAAGGTTTATGGAGATTATTAACAGACTATGACGCTCCAAAAGATAATTTATATTCTGAAGAAGATTTGAAAAAAGTATACAGAAATTTTATGGGAATCTGACTCAATTTACAAAAAATAATGATCCATCTACTAAGAAGCCTAAGTCAAGTAGAGGTAAAAAATATATTAACTTAATTAAACCAATTTGGGAAAAAAGAATCGAAGGATCAGGTGTGAGAAAATACAGTGATAATAAGATTGAATACAGATATATCGACGATTTGACAAAACTCGATGGAATTATTAATTATATTTATGCTCAAGAGAAGGCTGGAAACAACAATTTTTTGAACGAAAAGAAAGCGATTAAGGATTTTATTTCGAACAAACTTGATGAAATGATTGAAAAACCTGATGGAATTAAATATTTAAAACGAATTTTGCCGACAATAAGTTCATCTATGATTGAGGGTAGTGGACTTTTGAATGATTTTATCAACAATTTACCTTTTTGAATTACACGTACCAACTTATCAGTATCTGGGGCCTGGCACAAAACTCGAAAAAAAGACTAAAAAGAGGAGATCCTGGTATAAATAAATTAGATCAAGCTGCTATGGAACACGATATTTTTTATGCAAAACATAGAGACACAAATTCCAGACATATAGCAGATAAAGTTTTGCAAGATAAAGCAATGGATAGATTTTTATCAAAAGATGCTAGTTTAGGTGAAAGATTTGTTGCGCTTCCAACAGCTGGAGCAATGTTTTTGAAGAGGAAAACTAGGAATGGGAATCGAAGAGAACTTGAAATTTTAACTATATAAATGGAGGTGAATGTAAATTTCAGCAAAAATCAGAAAGAAAAAATAAAATCCGCTTTTAAGAAGAAAATACCCGTTAGTATTCAATTTAAAATAGATCAACTAAAAAAATGGCGAAGATAAGATATTTTTAACAAATAGACAATACAATAAACTCGAAAAAACATAAGAAAAAACAATAAAGGAACCAGAATAGAATTTTCTTATAATCAGTTGAAAGAACTTAAAAATGGTGGACTTTTGAAAGATTTATTAGATTTTGGAGAAAATATTCCAGTTGTTAAAAATGTTGTTCCTTATGTTCGTAAAGCTGGCTCCAATCGTTAAAAAAGACGTGATTCCTATTGTTCGAAACATTTTAAAATTGGTTAGATAAAGAGTTGGAAGATGTTACAGGATCTGGATTAGATGAAAAAAACTTTAAATTACGTGAAATCAAACATTGAAAAAAAAATTTAAACCTTTAACATTCGGGGAATTGGAAGAAATCTGCAAAAATATTAAACATTTTAGAGGAATCTTCATGAGAGATACATTACCTGAAAAAAGTTAAGAAATTTGAATGTGGAATTGTGAATTTTAGACTCGATTATGGGAAGTGGAACGCATTGGATTTGTTATTATAAAAATGATAAGAATGCATGTTATTTTGATTCGTATGGAAGAATTGAGGACAAACCACCTATAGAATTGATTAAATATTTGAAAACATCAAGCGTCTACTACAATGATTTTCAGATTCAAGACTATAAAGATCCCCCAATTTGTGGTCATTTATGTGTTTTTGTTTTGAATGAACTGAGTACTGGTAAAGATTTTAAAGAAGTTGTTAACAAAATTATTACTTAATAAATATGGATTCACAAAATATTTTTGACGTATTTGGAACACAAATTATTCAAAATGTAGATAATAGTTTGAATTTTGATAGTTTGAGAAATGAGTTTGATAACAAGTTAGAAAATTTATTACAAAACCTTCCAGATTCAGATATGTTTGCTGTCGAGATTGAAGATTTTAAAGCAGAATATGATAACAAACTTGCAAATTTCATGAGTTCAAATGAAGTTGCTGATAAAATAAAAACATTGAAAAAAAGAATTTGAAGATGGTGCAAAAAAAAATATTTACCAATTTAATGTCTCATATCGAAAAAGCTGATAAAATTACTGAAGCGATCAAAGTTGAAAAGAATTATGTTAGTTTGGCTAATAAAAAAAGAATTGTCGGTGTTCGACCTGGTATTGACAAACATGATGTTGTTGTTAAAGAACAAATTTTAAAACCTCTAAAATTATCAGAAAACATCGATATTGTTGATTTACATGATCCGAATGTTAAAAATGCCTTAGATTTTAAAGGAAAAAGAATTAGCAGTGTTAGTAAAGGAATTAATCCATTTGATGTTGTTGTAATGATTCAATTAGAAGATCCTATTAAAATGTTTAATGAACTAAAACAAAATTATGAGAATCATAAACAGCATGTTAAAGATTTTACAACAGAAGTCTATGAAAAACTTGATGAAAGAAGTAAAAGATCAGTAGACGATGTTGGTGAAATTAATGAAAAACTTACTAGATTTAAAGAGTCTTTTGATAAGTTTAGTTTAGATGCATGCTACGAAAACTTTTGAGAATATTGGTCATAAATTTGTTGAATACAATGATTCTTATGCTGTCAAATTTCAAAAATTAGAAGAAAAACTTAATAAGTTCGAGGAAGATCTTACTGAAATAGGAATTCTCGCAGGGTTTTATGCACGATAAATTTTCCCTAAATAAATGGCGCTCATATATTGTGTGACGTGTAAGGCAAAAACTGCAACAAATGATATAAAATACTATGCAAACATCAATGGAGTTAAAAGAGTTTCTGGAAAATGTGCTGAATGTAACACTAAAAAAGAGCCAATTTATAAAAACTTGAAATTTTTTCTTAATAAATAGAGATGGCGGGACATTACAGTGCTTTCGATCTTTTTATAATGCAACACGAAAGAGATTTGAAAAAAGAACATTGGGATGATATTTCTCAAAAATATGAATTATCCGAAGATATGATGAGATTATACGTAAACAAATTAAATTGGTATAACATTGCTAAATATCCAAAATCTGTCCCCAGAGTTCATTCAAGAAAATATACATTATCAATTAAAAGATCATATGTCTGTTCTTTGTCTCTATCAACACTTGAGTATAAAATTTTTGGATGAAAAATAAAGATACAGTTGATTGGAACAATATTATAGATAGCGGTTACTATCCTGTGCAAATTTCATTGAAATATGTGACCGAGATCGCAAAATTTAAGGAAGAGGAATCCCGAATATGACGAAGTAGATAATTAAAAATGACTGTAATCTGTTTAATTATTTTACTAAAATTTATATCTTTTCTTATAAAAACGTACATTAGATCGATGGAAAAATGATATCTTTCTTATACATGATGTTTAAAATTTCTAAATTTTCTCTTTATTAAATGGCGGACTACAGAAAATATGCTAGTGATATTGAAAGGGCGGAGTTTAAAAATTTCTATCCAATTAGTAAACAACATTTGAATGAACCGAATAAAAGAAACTGAGTTTAATATTGATTTTGGAGATAACTTTTGCTCGTCTAACTTCCAGTTTTATATTTCTGGAACTTTAACAAAACAAGATGGTCAAGCATATCTTGGAACTGATAATGTTAGATTAATCGATAATTTTATACCGTTTTTATTTTCTAAGATTGAAGTAAGAAAACACAATAAATTGATAGAAGAAGTCGAAAACTGTGGCCAATTAAGCACAATTAAAGGAACTATTTCGTATTCAAAAAGTGATGTTATTTCTCAAACTTCTAATGGCTTTGAATCAGATTTTAAATTTGGTGTTTTTGAAGCAGCTGGAAATTTATCTCATTTTGGATTAGGATTTTTTGAAAATGTTACTATTCCGATCTATAAAGGAGGATTTTATCTAAGTTTTATAAGAGCAGAAGACAATGATGTGATTCTGAAGACTGCAACTGGAAATGTTATGCCTGTTGATGGAAAAATAACAATTACAGATTTTTTTATTAGAGTTCCAATGATTGATTATAAAACCACGAGTAAAATTAGGTTGATTGATGAAATTACAAAAAGTCAAAACATTATGTTTAATTTTCTAGATTGGCAATGTATTGAACAAAAAGGTATTTCCGGAACAACTTATTCGTTCGATATTACAAATATTTATAGAAATATCTTCAATCCCAAGTTCGTTATCATAGGTTTTCAAACAGATAGACAGAATAATCAAGAAAAAAATCCTTCAAAGTTTGATAGTTTGGATGTAAAAAATATCAGAGTAAAATTGAACGGTTCTTATTATCCAGATGAATTACAAAATTTAAACATTTCAGGAGGTCTTTTCAGAATCATGTATCAGATGTATCAAGATTTTAAGAAAGTTTACTGTAATAATAAGGAAATGTATTACAATCCTAAAGAATTTTTAGCGAATAAACCTATTTATGTCATTGATACAACAAAGAGTTTGACAAATATTTCTGGTTCAAAGAACGATATAATTATCAATATGGATTTTCAAAATGCTATTACTAACTCGACATGTTATGTGGTTTGTGGTTTCTGAGAAATTTTTAGCCTATGATGTGATTAAGAACGATATTAGAGAAATTCAGTAAAATTTTTGAAAAAATCGTCAGATTGTCTATATTATTCATTGGATAATTCTACAACTTTACAGAATTGTTAAAGACATTGATATAAGTATTCATTTTTAATTTCAAAAGAATATCTTAAAAAATGGGGATGATATTAACAAAAAAACTATTCCAAGGTCATCTTAAGGGTTGGACCGGAAGTTATGATTTTAAAAAATACTTTAATATTTACTGATCCTATATACCAAATTTCAGCAAAAAAGCTCCAATAGTTCTCGAGATATAAGAGTATTAAAATAAGGGATGATTGGGGTAGATTTTGAAAATTTTGTTATTTTCATGAAATTTTAAGTTGAACTCGCTTGTTTTTGAAGTTTCAGATTTTTCTGATTATTTTTTTTATTTTTTTATGAATATTAAGAAATAGGGGATGATGTCACCCTTATGGATAAGTTAAGTCGAAAGAGTTAAGTATTTACTATATGTGTACCAAATTTCATTAAAATCGGTTGAGTGGTTTTTGAAATATAAAATTATTAATAAATTTGTAAACTAGCACTCCTAATTGAACAACTTATATAGCAGAGATATAGCTTATAACTTTCGAGACTCTCCATAGCTCAGTTGGTAAGACGCTTGCCTTCAAAGCCTGAGGTTCTGGGTTCAAATCCCAGAGCTTCAGGCGCGCTTTTTATTGAGGAAGACATGGTTGTCGTTCAGTGGTTGGGGACAAGTCTTTACACGAGTGGCCATAGTGTAATGACTATAGAACAAGCCGAGTAATGACAACTGTGGTTGGCGCGCCATTTGCTTCCTCACCTTTCCACTTCATTCCTTAATTCCTTCTCTTCCTTAATTCGTTCATTACATTCATCATTCACATCGTTCATTAATACAACATTACACTTACAAAACACCCAACACAAATTCCCTAATTGTATCTCTCCATCAACTTCTACACAGTAGTTACCAAAGAAAATTGAGACTTGGGAACAAAAAAATTCCAGAGTCTAAGACCCGAATTACAGCTCCTAGCCATTAACTTGGTTGGACAGTAGCAGTGCAGGGCCAAGTCTCTAAACAATAGACACCGTAGAAGTTGAATGTGATGTGATTCCCCATAGCGCAAACACGCACACTAACAACACTATACCAAAGACACAATCATTAATTTTGTATGTCTTTCATTATATCGTAATGAATTGCTGAATGGCAAACGTTTCTCTTTTCTTCGTCAGAACCACACACACACAATATATCTGTTTCGTAAATGTTTTTTCCATATAATTTATCCCAATCTACAACAAAAGCGTGATCTCTTATAAATTCCTTTGATAAATCTTGTTGTTTACAAAGACTTGTTAAAAAACTAGCTGTATGCATATTTCTTGTCCAGTATGGATATTGTCTTCTCAACATTTCAACAAATAAGCAATGAAATTTAGCATAAAAGCGATGAAAAATGTCAGATTGTTGGTGTTTTAGTTTATTTTGTAAAAATCGGAATATTTTTCTTATTTTTCTATTATTTAATTTAAAATCTCCTATTACATTTAACATATTTATACTATCTAAGTTGTCTGTAATAAATTGCATTGAACACTTTTTAGTACTTAAAAGTTCTCTGAATTCGTTTTCATTTAAGGATTCGTTTTCACTTAAGGAAAATATCAACATTTGTTTAACATATTTAGGTAATTCAAAGAAGTCTTTATAACTATTTCCTGTGGTAAGTTCTTTAAATGCTAGAAACTGAAGTGATTTTGGAGAGTTCATGTTGTTTGATGACTATTTAGTAGAATGGTTTTTTTATTTAAGAAAAATAATTTGCTAAATTCATATTATTCTCTTTCATTCCTTCTAAAACTTCAAAAATATACTCTTTCGTTGATGAAAAATCTCGATTTCTTCCGGAATAATCTTTGTAATCATAGACAAAATATCCTAAATAGTTGTACAATAGAATGAAATTATTTCTATTTATCTCTGTTGTAGAAATGTAAACACAAACATTTGCGCTGAAAAATTTATATCTCGGCAGAGTTAGTTCCATAATCTCCATTTATAAAAAAATCTTTTTGTTTTAAATGGAAGAGTATAATGCCAACTGTTACAAGTGTTATAATAGAGGAGAAATTATTGATAAAAAATATTTAGTTTGTAGAGATTGTAATTTAATTTTGTACGAAAGACCTAAACCTAGGAAATTTCGAAATAAACTAACACATTTGAAATAATCTGCTTACAAAATTACAATACGGAGGTGAAAAACAAACAAAATTGGTTACAGAATTTAGAAAACAGAATAAAAATTTTTACTTATCTCTCATAACCCTTGAAAAAATTATTTTCCTTTTCAAAGAATACATTAGGTTTATAGGTATCGATACACACGTTTATTATGAGAAGATTTTACCTGTATTTTTTCATTATCTGGATGTTGAATTTGATTACGATTTTAAGCCTGAAATCTTTGATGATTTTATAGTACATTTGGAGAAATTAAATGAAGAACCTCGTCAAAAGAATGTGGTTTTTACTCACATTCTCCCCGACTTCTCGAGTGATTGTTAGCAAATTCCATCATTTCCGTTTATAAGTTTTTAATTTATAGTTTATTCGTAGCAGACATTTCAAATAGATTGATTTGAGAAAGTAGAAGCAAACAGCTATAGATTCGGTTAATTTTTCATTCGTGAGTTACAGATTCGTTTATTGTCCTTTAAACAGTAATTTCCCTTGATTTACTGTTGGCTCCGAAAGTGAGCTAGAACCGCCATATTCCTACCTACTAATATATATGTATTAGTATTAGCATATATAATATGCCTTTTAACTGTGACACATTTTTTGCTCATTGTGTTGATTTAATTCAGAAAAGTACCGTTGGAATTTCTATAAAAATGTATACTCGGAAACTTATATCGGAAAATAGTTTATAACCATACTGTTTTTTTTTTCAGTTAAAAACTGTCAACAGATGAAATTTTGTTTATATATAAGAAAACCACGCAATATATATATATATATATATATATATATATATATAATTTTATATAACTTTGTCTTATATCTTGGTATTGTTTTTATACGTATGTGCAAAATTTTCTACATGTAGTTATATGACAAATTCAAATGGTGGCTAGCGGCTAAAACACACTTTTTTCGAACTATGGATATAGGAGAATTTTTGTTGGGAAAGATGAGAAATCTCATATTTAGTATATGGAGCTCATTTTACATGAATAAATAGTGAAATAAACCGTATATATACATTGGTACGGAAACGCTACGTTACGAGTTAAGGCTGGCGAAACAAATCTATTTCTATCTAAATATAACCTGGAACCGGAAAGTGTCCGTAAAATTCTATTCATCTAATATAACAGAGAAATTTCTTAGTAAATATAAGACAACCATCACTGATTGTAATTAAAGGATAGTCCAATCCCTGTTAAATTTCCTAATGATTGGATGTATAAATCTAAAGTTCACGGAACAGGACCTTGATAATGAATACATATATTTCTTTAGGCATCACTTATGAGGTAAAATTTGAATCTTAAAATCTACAAGGAATGTTCCTAATAGTTCATATATTAGTAGGTACTAAAGAATCAGTGAGGCGAAGCCATTATTTCGGATGCAAAATAATTTATTATTTTTAAATAAGTATGAATTTTATTCAGATAATTCCGCCAAAATTATTATAGTTTATTATGAGATTTAACTAGTTGTGAAATGTTTCTAAGTGCCCAAAAAGAGTTACCAAATGAGGAAATAAACCTTATCGTATACTGTCATCTGATTAAGACCTTAAAATATAAATAATTAAGATGTTAAATTATACTTCCGAATAAAATAAAAGAACAGTAAGATCCAAAAGCGCAGATCCTTATAAATGCTTATTCATCACAAGAGAAGACGTAAGACGGGTTTTCTCCCTCTTAAAGGTTTTTATCTAAGTCATTCTTTAAAGCGTCAGCTCGTAGCTCTCACCGTGTCTCTTCTTTTAGCATATTACGGTAATGAGGTAATTTTTATTTTTCAGACATTGTATGCCATTAGTACTGTTTCATTGCTGATTATAAAAATAACTTAAAAGTTTATAGTTACGCTTTTTCAGTTAATTAGTTAAATATACCTTATTTAACTTAGTATAGATGTTAACGTTTTTATATTCACTGGTTAACCATTGTATAATGATATAGTTATTCAATGTATCATCATATCGTTTGGATATTAATTCTGTTAATTATGATAGGTCATAGTTTACTGATTTTTTGGACTCCAATCAACCCAGCATTTTACGTATTCGCTTACTGATTAGAAGAGCTTCAAAGAATTTAGTATCTAAAACAGCTTTTAGATCCAGCACCATTACAAAGGTGGATCTCAATATAAACATATCTATTAAGAATCACTTATAATTTTACAACGTCCTTTAAAGCCTTACACCATTTTCATTAGAAATACCTAATATTATAGAAGTTATTCTATGGTATTACACTGTATTATCAGAACACAAACATCCATTCCTACCTTAAAGTTAATTCTCAACAGTTGATAAATTAACTGAAAGAATGACAGAATTTTTGACCTTTTTTCATTTGTAAATGTTGAAAAAATAGAACATTACAATTCAAGAATTGAAATCTATCTTATTCCTCATGTGTCAATAGGAAAAATAAAACACTAAAAAACAAAATAATACGAAGTATTTCGATGAAATCTGAAAGTCTAATTGACCACATAAACATTTGTACGTCTAAAAGCACCTAGTATACCTTTATATCCACTAGAGTGATCAATATGAACACAAAATATATTATCACTATTAAAACTCACACTCAAAATTAAGTAGGCTACTGTTTATACAAATAAAGAAAAACATGAATGGTTGCCTAACTGAGCGCTTTCGAACACTTGAGTTACAGAGAAAATATAATTATTTGTGTCTGCCTATTAGTCTATCTCTCAGCATGATATCCTGAAAACAAACTGACCAATAGAATTGAAAGTTTGCATTCATATGTATACAGACAACATGAAGTTTGATGATAGTGCAATAATTCTTTAGGATTTAGCTGAGAGTTTATGAATATTTGTACATTTGTCTTATGGTTAGCCATCACGCAACGAGAGAAAGTTATAAATTGAATAAATTAGTGAACAAACTGATTACAATCGGTTGAGATTTTTAAATGTAATATCTTATTATAAAATACTCGTAATATAAAATGGAAATTCAACGTTAAAAGTTGGTCATGCATTGCAGTATCATCCATAGCGGAACTTACTATTTTAACACCGCTCTATGAAACCTATCTTAAAGTATAAACATTTAATGTACCACGTATAAGATGTCGCGATAAATGTATTAGCTGAAAACTTAAATCTTTGCATGAAAATTAAAACTATACTTAGACACGAAAAAGTTGTATGATGGTGCATGTTCAACCATGGAATTCAGCTATCATTATTGAAGACTATTAATCAGTAGGCTGTCATAGTTTCTACTCGTACTTTATCTTCTTTCCCAAGAAAACTCCCATGTAAGCATTTCTTTCTTTATGAATGCCTGTCCGTCTATGTTTCTGAAAGACGTATAGAGAATAAAATGATCAATAGATTTAAAATTTTGTAAATAACCTCAGCGAAGCCTGTTACGGCGTGGCGCGTATTCCTACATGTACAATAATATATTTTTAATATTAAAACCTGTATATTTTAATAATCTAATTTAAACCATGGAAGAGTTTGACCATACAGACAAAACATTATCAATCAGCCACACTACAACGAGATTTCAATACACTCGTTAAGGATACTTAGGTTACTCAGCCCAGCTGCAGAAGATATATAAATGTACACGAATGTATACCGTCTTTAAACAGCTATTATTCCTGTGGATTTGCTGAAGATGACTTCGGGTCGAAGATTTCTCCTTCTGTAACAGTGAACAATTATTGTTCAGAATGACTTAAGACTCATAAGATATGAACATAACAAGATTAATGTTCTTCCTAGCGTTTGAAACATTGTTCATAAATTAAAAGTAGTTTAAGTTGTAATATAAAAAAAATATTAAGTTTGGTTCTGTTGATTCACTGTGCTTAGTCCTACAAAAATATGAAGTACTTTCCCGCGGCTGCGCACGCTATACGTAAGCTATGCCCGTGTATGTGGACTTCAATTGTATTATATTTTCAAGCCCAATGTAGAGTTTGTCTTGTTGCCACGATCAAGAAAATCTGTATATGTTTATAGCCATTGTACACGTACATGTAATTTATTCTAAAATGGTCTAACACTCAAGCTATAAGTTCAACCACAAATTTATCTTAACGATAAATATACATCGTAACTTAGTGCCTTCAAATAGTGTTTGGCAACTTATGATACGAAAACTGTCTCGTAATTGCGGTTTATAGTGTGTAGGCGCTTTGGAAACATTTTTTACAGCGCCGCCTGGTAGAATGTTTTACATAAATTATTATACTGTGCAAAATTTCTTCTTGGAAAAATAAATATACGTACAAATTTTCATAATGATCGGTCAAACAGTTTACGACTCAATAAAGGATATAGAGAAAAACATTAATATACTGTTGAACATTAGATTTACAGCAAAGCTAAATAGTAAGATTGGATATTTAAGGAGCATCTGAATATTTTATCCAAGTAGGTTGTAACATAGATTTAGTTAAAATTTCCACTTACTTGAATTTGTGGATTAGAACTATAGATTGCATCCTTCTATTATTATAAGGACAAATGAAATTCCACCAATGAGGATAATAATTTTCATTTTTAGATAAAGAAACTTAATTTCAATTTGCTCATTAAGGAATAGAGAGCACTCTATACCTTGTAGATCATGAAAATAATATAGATTATTATTTTTAATTGGTAAGTAAGGAAGATAAATATTGTGTATTGAAATTATTTCAAAAGATACAGAACTATTAGAAGTGAGTTTACCAAACTTATCACGAACGTTAAGTAAATGTTACCAAGTTGTATGATATGCAATGAGAAGGCGACCCTGTTAACTGCTGAGGCGGATTACCAACAATACAGTTATCTGACACTGCACAGTAACCCAGAAGAGGGCATTGTACAACATCGTAGGGTTGATACCTATTCATAATATTCATAATGGAATTTCAACTGAGATCTCTAATTTTAACAGACCATTGTATACAGTATTATAAAGTTTTATACTTATCACACAGTTTCACTACTTACAAATATTCAATACTGTTGAAAATACCTGATGGTTTTCTATGCCTAAAATAGACCATTATTTTTGGTAATGCAACAAATTACTTATTTTGTATCTCGGAATAAGTTATTAAAAAACTGTTAATACAAGTCGGTGAGTTTTTAAAACCATATGAAAAGGTATTAAGTAATAAATTATGAGGATTTGATCAAAGTATAGGTTTTATGCTAAAGTAACTTAGATTTAATTTGAAATATATTAATGTTTTATTTAATTTTGAGGATGCAATTAATATGTTTAAAGGTTACATAATTTAGATTAAATTAAATGTAGATTAAGTTTTTAATAAAAATGTGGACGGTTGAGCCCGGAAAGCAAATTTTTATTATTTTAATGCAGCATTTGTCATATTACATACAATCACTCCATAGCAGGTCTGTTTGTGTGGTTTTGTTTCCTATGTCACAAATACGTGACACGTCACTATTAACCCTGAGGTGTACCGCAATAAAATGCCATTGGATTATAGAGTAAATCGATGTATTACATGCAAACCACACCATGTTTCACCACCATGTCCAAACCACAAGTTCGTAAAGTCCAACAGGAATATAATCCAGCAGCTTATCTGAATGCTGACATCTGTATTGAAATGTTATAGCTTGTCATAGTACTGAAAGAAATTACAAATCCATACTGCTAGTTTTCTATCTGCCCCTTGATGAAACATGCCCCTTGGATCGTGCTACTAAGTGGGAAATTCTAACATAATAATTATTATAAGACAGTTTGATAATTCTGGCGAGAGGTTTCAAACATACCTTAAATCTTTTGGACATTGAAATTCATCTCATTTCCAGTAACTCACCTTGTGTCACTTCACCGAAACTTGTAATGATACAATTTCTCTAACACTAAAGAGAGCTATAAACCTCTCATTGCACTTAGTCCTAAAGATACTTTTACGCTTGCTCTCGGAATGACAGGATATTCAAAATTTGTAAGATTAGACGTAGGGGACGCTCCAAGGTCGAGATCAAGTGAAGGAAAGGCGGGCATTGTATCTCTGTCATATTGATAGACGGGCAGGCCAACTCTGTTCGAGAATCCAGTCAAAGTGTTAAGGATTAGCACTCCTTCTCCCAGGCTCTAATAATTTTAAGGGTACTTTGCCAGTGATAATTGCATTTATCGAGCTGAGTTTGTCGTTTAATTATTTACTTGTATTATTCTCTTTTTATAAAATCTTATTGTATTTCCTTTCTAAATCATGCCCCCCACATATTGTATTGTACTGGATATCCTTCGCTAACCTCGGATATTCCAGTAATCTTGTAACTTGATTTTCTCCATACTTGCCTTGTTTCTGTTTTATCTACCGCTCTTTAACTCTTCACTTCCCTTTATGACCCTTATATTATAACTCCCTGATGAGTAGGTTGCCGGAATATGAAGAAGGACTTACCAGATTCTTAACCAGAGGCTACGGAAGAAAATAAAGTTGATGCGGACAAGGTCACGGCTACGAATCCGGGGCAGTCAGAGATCTCAGTAAGGAGAGTCTTCAGAAGATTGATTTGGCCGACTGGAATATATCCCCGAGAATATAAAAGCAGGCAGGAAAGGCGTAGAAGGCTGAATTACGATAACCTTCTTCTATAACGCTCAAGAAAACGCCAGGAAGATGGAAAGCTCTAAAGGAGTAAAAAGTCCAGGAGCTGACAGAACTTATGAGGATCTACTTGGAACTAGTATAAAAAGTGAAACCTGATGACTCTGGCATATATGTTCAGGCTATGTTGAGGTGTATTGTTGGAGCTGGGAGGGGAATCAATTAACCATCTCTTTAGCCTTCCATCAATGCTAGTGAAACCGTCGAAGCCTGGAGCTAATTTTGGCCTTCAGAGTCTTTCAGCATCACCCACACTGAGAAAGACAAATATACTTAGACCAGAGATCTGGTAACCGACGCAGTGAACTTGGAAGTTTCAATGGGTGGGAAGTACAGATTTTCCGTAATGCACGGCAAGGGCCGTCGATGAGGGATCGTGGCTGCTTGATCGAGTAATAATACGAGTGCTTGCCTGGGAGGTTAAGCACGGTTGCTAAGATTTTGGTGATGGAGATGGCCGAAATCCTACTTCTCACCTGATAGTGGACCGATAACTTCATCCAGTTTTGGGTGGACAAACAGCACTATGAATTATCTTGGCATGACACGATAAAAAGCTCACGTTTCTTGAACCAGATTTCTAGAGCGTTAAAGGTGATTGCTTCTTTTGACCTATTGATAAACAGTATCGACTGCCCTGTGGAGAGTTGTGGGCGACCGCTCATGACGGTTCCTTCACTCTGTGCTCCTGTAAGAGTGCTAGATGTAGATGTACGTTCTTCTTTAAGAACGCATACGGCAAAAAGATGGCGTCAGTATTGAGAAAGCGAGTGCTGAACACCAACAGAATTAGGAGAAAGCCTAGATATTGACTAATCTTCGAACTGATACTGTAGAAACCCTGTATTGGCCTCAGCTAGCACCCTTCTGAAGTAATACAGAAATCAGTCCTGGGAAGGAGTTAGGCTTGGGCCAGTGAATTTTGTTTATGTGCGAGTCTCACTCACCAGCGTATAACAGTAACTATACGCATGTTCCAAAGCAATAGTTCCATACGCAATAGCATGTTCCATATCATAAAAAAACACTCGCTTACATCCAGATTAGCAACTGTATTTAATCCTTACGAAGATCCATTAACTCTATCATGCGCTGTAGCCTTTTTATCAGTGATATGCCGCTCCTGAACATCTACAGAACACTTTTATTATTTTGTATATAGATATAGGAGTTCTGAAGAAATAATCTCACTGTTGACCTGATGGTGCCCAAAGACACTGTAGCTCGGAGGTCCCATGCTTCCATATCCAGTGTGAGAAGGAAAGGGCTTAACCTTTAAATAGTTACCGTATTACTGAACTTTGCAATTTATAGTGAACATATCAATAAAATAATTAGTTTTATAAATATTCCATATTGTTTTTGTCAAAATTGTGTAATGTTACGTTTATTAGTTATTGGTTAGACATGCTATTAGAGCTCTACAAGTAAATTAAATGTTACGTTTAGTTTAATCAAGTCAATAATTCTTTAGAAGATTGTCTTATATATAGGCACAGCAAACATTCTTTCCTTCTAATTTTAAAGAAATTCCATATATGTGAATTTTGGTGAAACATTTTACATAAATTTTCAAAAGGTTATTGTATTGACCACTATCGATCCCTCGAATTCAAACCTATGTGTTAGATTACTAAGACAAAACACATTTCTAGATGTGTATAGAATTATTTCTAAAAGCACAAACTGCAACTAAAAGTGATAATTGTATGAATAAATGGTAACAAATAAAAACTGGTTGTGAGCGTTAAAAATGAAAGGCATGATGTTCCTGAAGCAGACTGAATCTGAGTTGTGGTAAAATCAGGATACATTTTTAACAAATAGTACAATAATAATTTTCTCGTAAAATCTATTACTGTCTGTCACACAGTACATGTGTGTGTTAATCAATTATGTAAAAGCTACAGGACCCATGTTATTAGTAGTTTACATGGTTTAATTAGGTTCACTGGATAAAATATAAGCCTAACATATTTTGAAAATCCTGCGAGCTAGGCCCAACTAGTTTTGGAAACTTCGTTTTTGCCTCCATCAGTAGATAATAAAAGTTATTTTTACAATTAGCTTTTCACAGCAGTTATAATGTGACAACACTATCATTAATTTAAGTCACATTTTACATTTCTTTCCTTTTACAGTAAGCTTAAGCATAAGAGTAGGAAATACTTTTTACTTTAACCTACTGTGTAAACACTATAATTTTAATATTAGTTGCTTATTGTTTAATACCGTTGTAATGCAGTTATCAAAAAACTATTTACAATACATCTTTTGTTACAGATTTAAAGGCTGTAATAAAACCATTCTTAGCCATTTTGACTGAATTATGCCTTTTATACAAACACAACTATGACACTATAAATATCTTGAACTTGGATAAACTTTAAGTATTCAGTATTTGCTGATTAGTGTAATGCGGATATCAAAGACGAAATTTTGTCAAATTTTGTTACTGAAGTAGGTTTCTCAGAACTGAGTACCTGGATAAATTCTTGATGGGGGCATTGACACAAAAACAAATTCCGTTTCGAAATTACATAATGTCCAATTATTTATTACATGAAAAGTGTATTAAATAAAATGCTAAAGACTTCGAAGTGCTAAGGTTTCTCAACGCTGTTTATATTGTAATAGCTTAATTAATACTGAAATCGTTCATAATGAAATATTAGAGTGAAATTTAAGCTATTTCATGGATATTAATAAAAACTGTAGTCACGTTCTATATTAATGCATTACAGTTCCATAGTTAAATGGTGAAATACGGAGTGCCATACAAGCAGTCCATAGGCAACATATTGTCCTATGATAAATTCTTAAGAAATACTTTTTATACAGAATGAAAAACACTTCATTATTTTAATAAATTTGTAAGACAGACGAAATTTAAAGTATGACACTATGTAATCGAATTATCGTTATAAACGATATAGTTACACATTTAAAAGTGTTTTTAAACACATATGTTTTTAATTAAATTAATTATTTATTATTTCAAAGATTTTCTGGAATTATTTATAATTAATTTTTTTCTAAAATTATTTATAGTATAACGTTATTGCGCAATAAATGGTTTTAAACAGTAAGTTGGACACTAACAGCGTAGTGAACCTACAAAGGAATAAAAACAGAGCTGCAGTCCATTACATTTCTTGTGAGCGATTGGCCTCACTTCAAGTGGGCCATTTTATCTCTGGAAACGCCAGGAAACTAATCGTCGAAATACATTTACCTCGAGACTATTCAGTTCTGAATCTTGGCTTACATTCCACGCATTTACATAATTACCTCGTTACTTAACACTATCGTTGAAACATGTAAACATATATTACTTTGGCAATTTTAACATTTGAAACTACCGTTGATGCGACGTGATTTAACAATTGAAACATTACGTTGAGAGAAAAGTTATAAAGTTTATGACAGGATAAATATAAAAAATTAAATATTATAAATAATGCATTGCATATTTTGTTATACAGGGTGTTCTGAAAAAAGGTGCCCATAAGTCAGGGCGTGATTCCTCACATCAAAATAAGAAAAAAAGGTCTAATTAACATAGGTCCGAAAATGCTTAGTTACCAAGTTATACAGGGTGAAAGATTTCGTCTGAATTTCAGTTCCCCTGCTGCAACGAAGCCCTACGGGTATTTGTTGGCTGTTAATTAAGATGTACAATTTAGCGTAATTTATGTAAAATGAACTGAAAAATTGAATAAAACCGTTTCCAGACCTGCAGCTACAGTAATTTTTAAGATATGTGACGAAATACGCGAAACTTGGTCCCGAAAAACAAGTTACATTTAGGTTTGAAGCAGATTTACTATGTTAAATGTACAATAAACACAAAATATTTTTTTCACGGTACTTGTAGAAAATTTAATTTCGAAGAGAAAGATATAAAATAAGTCTATAATAGACAAACGCAAACTTTAAAAAATAATCCTTAATTACATACAAAACGCATGAAAAAATAGACAAAATCTGTTAAGCTCTCTACAAATGTAATATTGAAATTAAAACAGCTGTTTTATTAAAATATTTGATTTGAGAAACAAAAATAATTTCTATTTAAAACATATGTTTTAACAATGTAACATTGTTTATAATAATTTAAATAAACATTACAAGCAGCTATTTTTCCATTGCTCATTAAGTGCGTGTGTTGATCTGTACTTTAATACAAGTTAGTGCGAGTGCCGTTGAAGTTAATTTTGATAGCTAATAATATCTTATTCATCATGGCAGGTAATATGAATATTATGTACACTAATGGTGAAATGGCAGACATGCATTTAATGTACGGTCTTTGCACATTGCAACAGTCGTCAGGCTAGACGACTCTATCAGGAAAATTTTCCTCATAGACAGTTACCGACTCATAAAATGTTTTCTTCCATTCATAGAAGGCTAAGCGAGACGGGAACCTTTAAATCTGGAAAAGTTGGTAGATCAGGACGGCCACGTTACAACGTGTACAGCTGAATTGGAGGAGGGCGTGTTGGACGAAATAGAGAATCATCCTGGAAGAAGTACTAGAGAACTAGCCTTGGATTTCGGTGTTAGTAATTCAATTGTCTGGAAGATTTTACACGAGCAGCAGTTGCATTCTTATCACTATCAAAGGGTCCAGGCTCTTTTGCCTCGAGATTACTTTCCTCGTGTTCAGCTATGCCAATGGCTTATCCAAAGGTGCAGAAATCCACATTTTTTAAATTACATTATCTTTACTGATGAAGCAAAATTTTCAAGAATGGCTATTCTTAACACCCACAATACTCACATGTGGGCAATTGAAAATCCACGTGCTATTTCAGAGAACCGTCACCAATATCAGTTTTCTATAAACGTATGGGCTGCTATTCTGGGTGATAAAATTTTTATTAGTTTTTTTACCTGATACGCTCAATGGTGAAAATTATTTACATTTTCTTGACGGACTAATCTGAATGAGTTACTCGAAGATGTGCCACTATACACACGCAACAACATGTGGTTCATGCAGGATGGAGCTCCAGCTCATTACACATTACAAGTAAGAGAATTTTTAAATGAAGCATATCCAAACAGATGGATTGGTCGAGGAGCCCCAGTAGCATGGCCTGCAAGGTCACCTGACCTCAATCCTCTAGACTTTTTCTTATGGGGACATTTAAAGACGCTTGTCTACGACTCGCCTGTGGATACCATAGAAGAGTTGCGAATAAGGATTGTTAACGGGATTCAAAGGATACGTGAGACACCTGGGATTTTCGAAAGAGTTCGGCAGTCTATGAGAAGACGGCTGGATGCTTGTATTTTGAATGAGGGGAAACATTTTGAACATCTACTGTGACGTGGTTAGTTTTTTAGGACAAGTGTAACTTTTTTGTTGAATAATAATTCAGATAAATTTTTTATGTATGATAATGTATGATTGTTAAAAATATTTACTTGATAAAAAATAATAGTAACTCATTAATTTGTTTTAATAAAAACAGCTGTTTTAATTTCAATATTACATTTGTAGAGAGCTTAACAGATTTTGTCTATTTTTCATGCGTTTTGTATGTAATTAAGGATTATTTTTTAAAGTTTGCGTTTGTCTATTATAGACTTATTTTACATCTTTCTCTTCGAAATTAAATTTTCTACAAGTACCGTGAAAAAAATATTTTGTGTTTATTGTACATTTAACATAGTAAATCTGCTTCAAACCTAAATGTAACTTGTTTTTCGGGACCAAGTTTCGCGTATTTCGTCACATATCTTAAAAATTACTGTAGCTACAGGTCTGGAAACGGTTTTATTCAATTTTTCAGTTCATTTTACATAAATTACGCTAAAATTGTACATCTTAATTAACAGCCAACAAATACCCGTAGGGCTTCGTTGCAGCAGGGGAACTGAAATTCAGACGAAATCTTTCACCCTGTATAACTTGGTAACTAAGCATTTTCGGACCTATGTTAATTAGACCTTTTTTTCTTATTTTGATGTGAGGAATCACGCCCTGACTTATGGGCACCTTTTTTCAGAACACCCTGTATAAATTGGGTCATTTAGCTTTCAGGGTAGGGCAAACTTCTCGCTAATTTGTTTTATAAACTGACATTTTTTGCGCCGTTTAATTTGAACCAATTGAACATTGTCATGTATATATAATTTTGTGCAAATCCGCTTACAACTTATAGGTAATGAATAAAGTTTAATCCGTCAAAGGAAATATTTCGTGCATATATCGATGGTAAATACTGTTAATCGAAAAGAAATAATTACTAAATAACTGAAGAATATAAAGTAAACTGTATTTAAACAGATGATAGACAAATGAAAAATTCGATACCTTATTTATTAAATGCTTTGCAGGTCCATAGTTAGATAGTAACAAACAATCGGTCTATAAGCAACTTTATGTCCATCAATAAATTTAAAAGAAATATAAATATGAAAATGGAAGGAATTATATTTTTAAGTAAACTTTTAAGTAAGTTATTGAATTTTAAAACGGAGTAAACATTATATCAAACATTTTAAAGTAATATCGTGTATTTCGAAATTTATGTTGGGTTTTTTTAACTTTCAAGGTAGGGCCACTTCTCCCTGAAATTTTTTTTTATATAAAAAAGTGTTTTGCCTAGTTAAAACCAAACAATCTGAATATTTTCATATAAATAAAATCAATATAATCATGAATGAATTCGTATTTTAAAAATTGTTTCACGAAAATAGATTTTTATTTTATAAAAATAAGTACTACTATAGCAATTTATTTCCCAAACGAAGCATAATCCTATAATGAGAGTACTACCCTTCACTGTTACTCTTTTAGGGGATGCGTTAAAATTGACGTCAGAGGAGATTTTATAAGTCAAAGGACAAGGATGAATTACATTGAACTAGAACTAGATTAGATGTTATGTGAAAAACTATTCTACCTTTTCCTTACATTGTGTGAATAAAATACATCAGCTTACAACATAATCTATTAAATATTGAACTACAAAGTTGGCTTTCCCTGGAATAATAGCGGCATGATAATTACTGAAGATATTTGATAGAATTTTAATTGACAAACCCTATTCTATATATTCTATGAGCTACTCTACAATGTCAGCAATAATGCAATATCTAACGGCAACGAATTTTAGATCATAATTATTCCTAAATGATCACTATGATCAAATGATCTCTCTCGCATTGAATACAACATAGGTAATTTTGAAGTGAGGATTAAACAAGGATAAACTATGGGTACTTCCTGTAAGAGCGCAGCAGGTCACGTGAAAAAATGAAAATCGCGCCTCGACGTGAACTCTAAACTAAGCAACGCTGGCGAAAACGTAACGTCAAGCAAACCAGTGGCCTCGAAAAGAAACGATTAGTCAAATATAGACTAAACGCGAAAACTAGTTCCCTCGAAATCGCGCCTAGCTCGACTTGAGCTCGAAACTAAGGAACGCTGGTATCAAACGTACGTCAAGCGACCCAACGCCCTCGAAAAGAATCGATAAGTTAAAAAAAACATAATTCAAATTCATAGTTATTAATAATAAAATTTAACCCTATTCGTCCACCGATTAGTTTTCTTGCTATATTTTATATGTAAAATAATATTTTTTATTAGCGGTTTAAGTACTGATTGAAATTTCATATACTGATCGTATCGTTAGTGACTACAGCAACTACAGGCAAAAGCGTGTATAAGCTAGCAAAAATGAGTACCAAATACGGCTAAGACTGATGTGCACCTTAGCAAGTCGTACCGTAGGTTGGTTACTGCCCGAGTCAGCCAGGTACAGCGTACTTACATACCTTAACCCTCCGCTGTGAAGCGCTCCAGCCTTTTAAGCGATCTCTAGCGGACATATTCTGAACTCCGTGGAGTTTTATTACCTGTTCGAGTCGGGCCCCAAGAAATGACGTCTTTAGCGTTTGAAATTGTGCAACGACAGAGTAATTGTAAGTGAAAAAAATAAAGATCGTAACATGTAATAAAACTAAAAATTTTCCTTTTAAAATAAAAAAATCTTACCCTTATTTAAGCCCCTGAAAAAGTGACATTTTAAAAACTACAAAAAGGAAAACAGTGATAGGTCAGTTATATTAATTACATTAATAGTTTACATTTTATTTGGTTAAAAGCACAATTTGTGATCTAAGTATATGTTTAAATTTTGATTAATAACAATAATTAAAAAATTAAAACTAACTAAAGAAAAGTTTTTCACTTGTTAAATATATAATAAGCCTAAGCTATCATGCCGGTGTATCGAGTATTTACCTTGTTATACACAATATATTTACAGAGTAATAGACTCCACTCAGGTAAGCCCATTCTCATCTAAGAGTATAATTTAATAAATGCTTATGGTACAACTATTTTAAAACTTCAATTATTTGGAAACTTAGCTCGGTTACATATAATGGTTTAATACTCCACTAGGTTCACTTGGCCTCGATAAGTCTGATGGGAATCCCGGTGTTTATGGCGCCAGACCCTAAAGCTTCGCCTCCAACTCCCAGTTGTTGCCGCTATCTGCTAGAAACACATAAAGCTTGTTCTTACGAGTGCCTCTTTAGCTCAATATGTGCATCCTCAGTTATTAAAAATTGTAAATATAATACTGTATATATATATTACAAAAGTTAAGTATCAGTGGAGTTTTAACCTTATTAAGAACTAAATATTTTACTTCTCTCCTCAAGACAAATTACAAGAAATTCTAGTGTGAAGACACAGTTAAACAAATTTGCTTTATCTTTTGAAACATCAAATTATTACAAGGACGCTATATTACTAATGTATACTAAATATGACTGTAATTAAATTTAGAACTTTTCTTCATTTATAGATTACTGTATTTTACTTTCCCATTTCAACTATTTTATATATATATATATATTATATATATATATATATATATATATAAATAATAAGCTAGTGTAAACTATATTTGCATTGGTAAAGAGAATTCATTTAACTTATAACTGCCTTTGTGATGATTATTTAAGCTTAGTTAAATTATATATTAAAGACTTAACCATTTTTACTTGGATCATAAAAACTCTGAAATCTTTTACTTTATAATGTTTTTCGTTCAAAAGGATATTTTTACACACGCAAATTCACTTCACTATGTCTGCAGATCTTTCTCGGTCAACACTTGAGATAATCTACATTAGGTACCCAATTTTAATCTAGAAATAATCCTAGGGTAGTTCAAGATAAATAATTTTGAAAATAAAACAATTATTTCATTTTAAATAAATTCCAATATTGGTCCTGGTTTTTGTAGAATTTGTGATGGAAGTCAAAATTGCACAAGTACGTATCTCCGGAACTTTGTGTGAAAATTTCTTTTAGTCGAATAAACCTGAGTTTTACAAACTAATAATGATTTAGTTTAAGTAAAAAGTTTTAATGAGATATTTGCCATACAAACATTATTATTTAAAAAGTTAAACATAAAATAAATATAGTGCTGATATAAATTACGCAACAGTAAAAAAACATATTTTTTTATTAAATAAAATTGTATCTATGGGTTGTAAACAAAGCATAAAACAAATATTTTCTAGCTACATGAAATTGGGAAATACAGTATCTGGGAAATATAGTTTCAAAATTAGATACTATATTTTAAAATTACGATACCTTAACGCCAGATCTATATGCAACTGAGGAAGAACAGTAGTAATCGGCATCAGGGATTATTTATACTAACCTAAAGTATAGCCAAATAATGTGGTCCACTAAATGCTCTAAGATATTAACAAATTTGTCATTGTTAAAACCTCTTTGTTTGTAAATTATGTTTCTTATTAAATATCGTTTAATCTGTATACATGAAGTATTTTTAAACAATTAAAGTCAGTTACTTGTAAACCATGTTCACACAAATAAAAAAAAACAAAAGTTATAAAATAAGGCATTAATTAAAATGTTTCGGTGAAAATCATCCCATAGTCGTCTAATCACAGTTAACCATATTAATAATGTATCCATGAATTATCACTTAAAACGTAATAGTTCATTCCAGAAGATAGCTGCTTAAAATAATTCGATTTTTGTACTTAATGGATTCGGTTATCATCAATTTATTACAAATTAGCAATTCTTTAGTAAGCAGTTTTTTATACTCACTTTTAGTGCATTTATTATAGAAATAACTAGCGATAACAATATTGCTGATCACAGAGAGTCTTCTTGATATGGCAGATAATATAAAACTTGTTTATCCAGTCGATGGCTTTTTCACTCTGGCATAAGAGATTTGGACAGATGAACCTGACAGTAACAAGCTTGCTAGTAGTGACTAGGTATTCATGGGATCTAAGACTTTAAAAGAATTAAAAAATTAAATTAAAATTATATTTGATTTGGTTATAAGGTAAGGTTAACTGTAATGGTAAAAAAGTACAATTACTGTCCTTAGTAATGGCCATATTCCTGATTTAAAAGATAAACCAAACCGATAAGTTGTAGGTACCACTAGTTGTGTCGAGACCAAAGAAATTTATTCCTATATCAGTTTAGCTCAGCGTTGCCTGTCGTAGAATACTCTTCATACAAGGTGCCGGTTTTATTTTTAAATAAATACGTCTATTGAACTCCAAGGATATTGAGGAAAACGCAAAAGTCTTACCCCTGTAAAGTTTTAACTTAACGACCGCAGTGAACTTGATACGGTTATAATTATATTCTCACTCGATGAACATTTCCAATGAAAACCCTTTGAAGTTGTCGATTTTACGCACTTGGTGAAGGAAAGATGAGAGGGTTTGCCATATTCCGTATGCCTCTCGAAATATTGTTTTCCAGGACAAAGTTCTGGATGATGCAACGCTTCGTGCCATTACATCCAATTACCATTTAATCAGGGGGATGATCCTTGAATCTTTGTACTGTTACCCAATGAAAACAATCCGTAAAAAAATGAACAACAAAGAAAAGACGTTTAGGAAGTATTTTTTGTGGATTGAAATGACAAGCAGGATTTTTCGTGCCTAATCCGAAATGTTTTTATAGGACTTTACTACACCATACTTGTTTAAGTGAATAATATATTACTTAGAACTGCACACATGTTAAAACTAAAGCATTAATTTCTTATCGTATTAGAGATTAGTTACATTGGGTTACATACTTTATAACACTTAAGGGGGCTGGCCCAGTAAAAAAAAAATTTTTTGCAATTTTTTTTATATTTTTTAATTTTTTCTTGTTTATTTACAATTAATTTGATGTAAATATCATGGGCATACGATTTTTTTTTGGCTGAGTGTAAAAGTTAAAACAGGTTAAAAGTGTAAACGTATGTCAGACAAGACTTTGTTTTGATTCTATTTTCCAGTCTTTTATACCAACAAGCAGTTGCTTCAAACAGTCTTGGGACTTTTAAACATAAAAACACTATCCCCAAAGCCATCATGCTGGAGATAAAACCAATATTTGTAGACCTAACAATGCCAAACCTCCTCCAAAGATGTCTTATGGGAAAAACACAGAACTCCAACGAAAGTTTCAACAGTATTTTGTGGTCACTGTGTCCTAAAAAAGGATTTGCAGGAAGGGATATTGTGGAAATAGCTGCTCATGAAGCTTCCCTGATATTTAATGAAGGGAATAATGCAAAGTCAAAAGTGCTAGACCACTTGAAAATCAAACCCGGAAAACACTTCAACAGCTGCATGGAGACTTTTGACGTTCGACGAGTGCGCGACGCAAATAAAAGAACTATGTTGGCAAGTCTGGAAGAAAGGAGAGCAAGGAGAAGGCTTAGAATAGAAAAGGAAAGTCAAGACAAGGAAAAGGAAGGTGTTTCTTATGCTGCTGGAGGATTTTAGAGTACCATTTTAGTAAATTTATCAATAAAATATGTTTGTTTGCGATTTCCCGAAACATTGTTTTTTTTTCCTATTATTTACATCATAACTCCAAAAGTATTGGAGCAATCTTCACCAAATTTTCACCACATCTTCATTTTAGCTGTGTAAATGGCTTGAAATAAAATTAAAATGGTGAGTAAAGTATTTCTTATATTCCAAGCCTATTTACCTTCTAAAAAGTCAATTTTTTTTGGTTAATTTTGGTAAAATTCAGTAATTTTTTTTATTTGTACATTTTTTTATATATTTTTAGTTCAGGCCAAGAAACTATTGCCTAGGAACAAGATAAATTTTATTTTGTGAAATTATCTCATAAGGTAGATTATTTATCATGTTAAAACCATTAGACTAAAGATTTTTTTTGCAAAAAAACAAAAATTAAAAAAAATAATAAATTTTATATTTACAATTTTGTTTTTTCTTAAGTGTGTATAAAAAGTCTATTTTGACTTAACCTGAAAGTTTCAAACAAATTGGGCAATATTTGACTGAATACAAAATTGTTTTCCAAAACCATGCAAACGTGATTGCGATACTGGGCCAGCCCCCTTAAAGATGTTTAAACCAACATTAAAACATATCTATCTTTTTGAATTGCCGCTTATTTATTACTGCAATTTTTAATTATTCATAACTATTCTTATTTCAGACAGCATGACATGTTTATTTAACTTGTTTTTCCACATTAGGTCCTACAAGCATCTATATCAATCATCACTACTCGCATAAATTATGAAAGATAATTCAGTTAAGTCAGCAAAACAGTTTTACTGATAAGTTTAAAGAACACGTTGAAATAATATTAAAACAAAATGTATGTTTATGAAATCGCATTATACTTAACGGTTTTCTTATCTATGATAATTACAAAATACAAAAATAATAAGAAATAGGAGGGAGCAAATATTTTATATCCAGAGAATGTAAACTTTATGGGTTTGTAGGGTGAAAGTGACAGTCGCAATAATAAATCAGGGGCATTGAGTTTAATTTAAAAATAAATTTACAGCAGATACGTAATACCTGCATCCATCCACCATATAGTGATTTATCTCCCCATAGGACCGTGAAGTGCCAGTAAGGAGGTTAATGGCGTGGGACAAGACAGCCAGACTTTACACGTTCCTTACCAAATTGCTTTCACCGCTGTATTCATCTTATACTGGACACTTAAAAATATTGCCTCTCGTTATAACTGTGTTTTTTTTACACAAGTAACTAAGTCTGTGAAATATTTTGAATTGGCTAACGGGCCTCAAATTAGCTTCTTAAACTGCTTTATCTCTCCAAAGCAATTAGAGTTGTTTGAATAATTTGGAAGGGATCTGATTACTTGTTACTTGAGTAACAGCTTCTAGTAGGGCAAACTATTCAGAGAGTTACACCAATAGATTCAGTATAAAACTTGTTTCATTATTATGTTATTAAACTTTCAAATTTAACGAAACTTCTGAAATACATCAGACATATAAGGCAAAACATAAAGTGTTTTCAAATTTAGGCAGTTATATACAAATAAATATTACTTAAAATATTATTTGTAATTTATACAGAATTTGTAAATTGTATTTTGAGTAGTTTCAGTTAAATATTTTTAGTATCCAACACTGAGTGAACACTGCTTCGTAGAAATTATCTTGAAAAACTTGTATGAAGCAGTCTTTATATTATTAAATTACAACTCCGTTAATTTTTAAAATTTCAATGTAATGTCTTAAAATTACATATCTGAGGGTTTATCGTTATATTTTAAATATTACTTTTTATTGATTTTATTTTATTTGTATACATATCGTTACCTATTTAATTAACAATGGTAGATATCGACTCCCACAATCAATACAGACACGCTAAAACAGAAAATTACCTACACTATTGTATAGAAATGTAGTGGTGTCTACCTGTGATTTCGTGATTGTTATTTTGGGTGTGTGTAAATGTATTTTATTTTTTCACATGAAAATTACAGCACCGATTGTATTCAATTTTCACGTAGGGATACTTAGGGTTTCTGGTTAACATTTACATTTGTTCTTATTTCGAAACCTTCTAAGGGCTGCGCAGTACAAGTCTTTCAAAAAGTCTCATCTTGGTCTCTAAAATTGCATTACAGCAAAAATACAATATGCATTTACTGAAAGTCTGTCAATTGAATTTATTGACTTATGAGTTATCCATTCATTTATCTTGCAATTTTCATCCGTACTAACAAATTGATGTATGAAAGCGACATGTGCCCTTTAAAATATTAAATACAATACAATTGTGTCAGTTATTATTAATTGAAACTGTATATGATGTGTAGGATTTCAAAAACATGTTACCGGTTATATTTATCAAGATCTGCAGATTCAAGTTGTTGAGAATAATTAGAAAGATTGCTTCTTAAGTAAAGAAAAGCAAAAAACAGGAAATACAGTGTTTCAATAATTACATCAAATCAAATCATCAAACCCTAAATCAGCTTACCACATTTGACGTTTTGTCTTCTATATAATACGCACTATCCGGTCAGGAAAACTAGTTAAGGCAACTTTGGTTGTTCATTTATACATTCAAAGGAGAAATCCTTATATAGAAAATTTAAATAATATATGTAGAAAGAATACTGTTTATATTTTATTTTATAGAGTAATACACGAATTGCCTGCAAATCAAACTACTGTTTACTGTAATTAAAATGAAATGAATAAAATTGTTTGTCACGTAATAACAGATAATTAAGTTTAATTTAATTAAACACAAAGGTCAATTTAATGCGTTTAAAAACTATTTTACTTTACATATGTGTGGTATGCAGGCACCACGCATATTAAACATTTAAAAATAATATTTCTTACAAAGCAATTATTGAGAAAATACTTTGTCCATAGGGGCAATTAAAGAGAAAAAATATACAAAAAACAGATTTTGAAAGTCAGTGTGAATCTATTTGGTAGTTTCTTAACGTTCCTCGATTGAATTTTATTTAATTTTAAAATTAAACATAGGACGTATGAAACAAGGAGTCAATTAATGTCGCAATTTTGAGTTAAACTCATTGTTAACCTTTCTGTAACAATTAGAATTTATTTTATACTCAACACTCTATCATTGGCCTAAATATTTTCAAAAGATAAATCATCCTTTCACATGGGCTTTACAAATTCTCATGCTTTATGTAAACTAAAACTGCCTCTGTTGTGACTTCTTTCTTTTCGCTATGGCATTTCGAATATGTATGTGGAACTTGTCTCCAAATGTGTCATACGATGAATGATGAATGATTTAATGCAGCGAACGTTAAAGATATTTAAGGGAATCAATTGTATTTAATGCACGTATGAAGGGTTATTTCCTGAGTAGAACGTGTTAAAATACTGTACCGTTTTTATAGCACATATTTTAAATTTATATGGAGCTAATACTTTAAAAAATTAAACAACTTTTCGGAAATACTTGGTTTATTCCGAAATTCAAGTTTACCAAAAAAATTAACAAAGTTTACAAACTTTTGATTCGATTTTCTTCAAAACTTCACAAAATCGAACAAATCTAATTAAGAGTCTGATTAAAAATGAATTAAAATTAAAATGAAACTAAAAATTTATACTTCTCAAAAAAAATGGTTTAAATTAACAAAATAAAATAAAAGTTCTCTTCTCAAAAATACTCAAAATCAATATAACACAAAACTTGATATTAACTTTATGACCAAAATTTAATTCACAATACTTCAAAAAAATGTAATTAATTCTCAGACTCTGAAAGATGGGAAACTTTAGAAATTTTAATTACAACAGTATAAAAAATCAAAGATATTAACTAAACGCTGGTACGGGACTTACTACTTTGAAGATTACGGAGGCTGATAGGGATTTAATACGCACTGAAGAAAAATTAAAAAACTTGAATTAAATTTACACGCGATAAAAAATGGAATTACTCTAAATCCCACACTATAGGGTTAGAGGAAGAGCTGCGATTCTCAACAGGACCTTGTCGTCGTGGCTTCAAGACTCGAACTGAATCCTCCAGCGAGCCGGGAGGAACGCATCACCCGATACGTCACTGACCGATCAGCTGATTTGCCGGTCCAACTGAACAAACAAAGTCCCCGCACCGCGTCTAGTTAATAAGAGCCTACTTCCTACCGCGATTCAGCATAAATGAATTTGAACTATGGTACATATTTTCCCTAGCCCGAAGCTGCAATCACGGTAGGAACCTAAACCTTTAAACACTCATCCCGGACTAAGTACAATAATATCCCTCCACATGCACACTTTTAAATAACAATTCTTTTGTACTTATCACTACGTGGAGGCTGTGATGTGTAGTCCGAGGGGTGATGTGGTAGAAGGTGTCCGACGTCCAGTGTGGGTCCCCAGGTTAGCCATCGCAGAGGGATGTGGTAGGTGAGGAGTAGAGGCAGGTAGCTTCTCCAATGATTGTACGGCCGGTGCAGTGCGGCGGCCTCGTTGATCTCGTGGTTGGCTGGCTCTGGTTCGCTAATAGCACTGCTACCTGCTCCTCCAATCTAATAACAATTTCAGCCAGCGAGGCATTGAGCTCTTGGAGGACATTCCTTTTACAAAATATTCCCTCCGTATAATTGTATGGCTGTCAGTCTTTCACGGTGTTCTTATTGTACGCCTGCGCCAGTGTCACGAATGTAAACCATTACCAGATGTTGTTAATTACAATACAATCAATTTACAGGGATTACAATGGCACAATAATCAATTGTTTACACACAATAAACCTCATATAGTGATAAAAAAAAAATCAATATTACCCTGTCCTTCTACATTTGAAGGAACAGGGAAGAAATATCACTATTAATACAACTCATTGTATACCAAAAAATATATTACCCTGTCCCTTCTCTATTGGAAGGAACAGGGAACAACAACACCACAACATTACCAAAAATTACCCTGTCCTTCTACATTTGAAGGAACAGGGAAGAAATATATCTCATGATATATCACAATACATCAGAATACATCTGTGTATTTACTTTATACACCATTAATGCCATTCATTGTCCCTGAAAATTACATGGTTTACAACAACACTTCTATTACACACTTACACTGGCATTTTATATTATGACTTCTCATCTTAGCCATACAATGTGCTGAAATAAAAAACGTCGTCACATCACCCTTTTATATTCCATTATTTATTTTTACTATTATAATAAGCTACTGGACTCTCATACTTAACTTGTTTTGTGTTTTGGGCCAAATTAATACATAATTATATAATCAATTCTTGAAGTTAATTTAGAAATAAATTATATTGCCAATTTATTGTTTTTAGACCCATCTTCAATTCCTTTTCGACAATATAATTGTCCTGAAAATAAAACATACTGACCTTTGCGCGGGCGAGTTAATGTTTATTGAGTTCTAAAATTTCACATTTTTGTATTTAAATTTTAATATAGAAATATTCACCTTTTAAGAAAAACAACCTATCTTTATTTAAAAAAAAAACACATTTAACCAGGATCGATATTTCATTATTATCTCCGATAAGCATTTATATCAGTGAGGTTCAATCATATTGCCCAGTCCTTTCTTTACTATCGAAGTCATAAATACTTTTCACTTATCAGGCTCACTTTGTTTTCACTTATCAGGGTTCACTTCGCTTTCACTTATCAGCTTCAGTTGTAATAAAACTTTATGATACGGGACTCTTACAAACTAATACTTTTACAACGGGCAGGGGCTTGGGCACATCCGGACCTTTTTATGTTTTACACAGGAAGGCGCTCACAATACTCCTATCTCCTGCCCTCATTGTTTCTTGACCCTTTCTACAATAACTATAATTATTTTATTTATTGTTTACCCCCTTTCAGATTACAAGGCACTGTCCCTAATATTAAATTTCAAAAGTGGAACCTTCACATTTTCCTAAGATTATATTACGGTGTCGTATTTAAAAGCCTTTCCGTCCCTAAAATTTTTTTCAAATATTAATTCCTTTTTGAGCAACAGATCTACATGCGCTAGCTCCATTTTTATTTTAAAATAATTTTCTTAAAATAAATCAAAATATTCCAAACTCACAATATTATTCTAAGTCCTCAGTCTTACACACTACACAAAATTATGCAGGTTTATACACAATGTTCAAGTTCATACAAGTCTTATACAAGTCTTATACAAGTTACACACACTTACAGGTATCAGACAAGTTTATGGCAAGTTTACAAGTTCTTTCCTGTAAAATAACCTGTTGTACAAGTTTATGCTCAAAAAGAAATAGCAGAGTTGCGCAAAATTATGTACCGTTTTTTATAGGCACATATTTTAAATTTATATGGAGCTAATACTTTAAAAATTAAACAACTTTTCGGAAATACTTGGTTTATTCCGAAATTCAAGTTTACCAAAAAAATTAACAAAGTTTACAAACTTTTGATTCGATTTTCTTCAAAAACTTCACAAAATCGAACAAATCTAATTAAGAGTCTGATTAAAAATGAATTAAAAATTAAAATGAAACTAAAAATTTATACTTCTCAAAAAAAAATGGTTTAAAATTAACAAAAATAAAATAAAAGTTCTCTTCTCAAAATACTCAAAATCAATATAACACAAAACTTGATATTAACTTTATGACCAAAATTTAATTCACAATACTTCAAAAAATGTAATTAATTCTCAGACTCTGAAAGATGGGAAACTTTAGAAATTTTAATTACAACAGTATAAAAAATCAAAGACATTAACTAAACGCTGGTACGGGACTTACTACTTTGAAGATTACGGAGGCTGATAGGGATTTAATACGCACTGAAGAAAAATTAAAAAACTTGAATTAAATTTACACGCGATAAAAAATGGAATTACTCTAAATCCCACACTATAGGGTTAGAGGAAGAGCTGCGATTCTCAACAGGACCTTGTCGTCGTGGCTTCAAGACTCGAACTGAATCCTCCAGCGAGCCGGGAGGAACGCAATCACCCGATACGTCCACTGACCGATCAGCTGATTGCCGGTCCAACTGAACAAACAAAGTCCCCGCACCGCGTCTAGTTAATAAGAGCCTACTTCCTACCGCGATTCAGCATAAATGAATTTGAACTATGGTACAATAATACAACGGAACATTTGAAATGATGCCGGATAAACAGTTCCGCAATGTATTCAGTCGCTTCCGGCACTCCTCACGTATCCGATGTCGTGGTTACTGTCAGCTGTTTCACATCTCCTGGTGCGCTTTTACGTTTACTTGCGTGAAATTAATAGTAATAAATTCACATGTTATAGCAATTGTTAAGTACGAATATGAGCTAAAATTTTCTTTTTCTGCTTTGTATTCACCAGGTTGCAATAAAAAAGACATTTTTTATTTTTCCAGTGATGCCCTAACCGGCCGAAAGCGCTTTTGAAATTATAATTAATAATTATAATAAATTACATGTGGAAGAATAAAAAAAGGTCCTTTTGTATTAAAATTTTCGTGCTATACAAAACATTTAGGTTTGAACATTATGATGTTCATGTTCAACCATATAATTTATTGAGCGTCTCTGAAGCCTTTCACTCAGTACACCGGTACAATTTCTTTTGTACTTTAGGGAACATAGAACTGTCTTTGCTCTATGTTTGTTTTTTGTTCTGCCTGTCAATAACGAAATGAGCTACAGACTTGAAACTTGGTGTAGCATACTTCCACCTAGTATTATTAAGGACCCCTTTTTTAAATCATGTCAGTGCCCGTTCGTCTGCCTCTGGAATAACATTTAATAGAAACGTATTTTCAAATAACCTACTTTCTGACCTACATATAATTTTTTAGTGAGGTTGGATTCAAAATAGTACAGTTTTTGTTAATTGTATGGATTTAGATATGGTTATTCAAATTAGGAAATAGAAAGAACAATACTTTCAATACTTACACTATGGAAGATGATACAGTAAAGTACATGTTCTTGCTTCCAAATCCATGTTCGCAATATCATAATATTCCTTGGTCCAGTCGAGGCATTATATCACTAATCAGAATGGTATACGTCATCAGTGAGAAATGATGTAATGACCCCTCGACGAATTTTCAAACATCAAATTATATTTAGTGCCTCGTGTGTTGCTTTGTAATTCCACTTGCTATAATCACGGACTCACTGCGCTCACTTGTTTCCTCAATTTGTAGTCACGGATCAAGTTGTTTATTGAATCAAGCTAATGGCTGGGCTAATCCGTACTTTCAGCTACTGTAATTGCCATAATATGTCCATTAGGTCTAAGGAAACATAATTTTTATACCTTGCATTGTATACATTCCCAATTTAGTTCATTAAGTTAACTCCAGAATAAATCAATTGGAAGAATCGTTATTTTTGTTATGTATTATGAACTGAACTGAACCATAAAATACGGGGGGGGGTTTCCAGTAGAAACAGATTAGGAAACACATGATGCTGGAGAACAAAGCATCAGCAGGGCCTCACTGGAAAACCAGGCTCTGATGTGATACTTCTCCGAAGAATAAGCCGCGTCAAAAGATTTGCCGAACTTCTGCCTTGATGTAGCCGCCTAGCATCGGGATGCCAAGGGATGCGCCTCATGACAGTGTTTTGAACACACAAAGAAG
>NW_025779670.1:0-61633 GCF_021130785.1 Homalodisca vitripennis | reverse complement strand
AAATTCCTTTCGTAATCTTAAGGTTTTCTTCATCATAGACTGTGTTCTTTCTAGAGTGGCTTTGGTTTCTTGGTCTTGAGTGGGCAGGCAAGATCTAATGCCCTTTTAATAGGTATTAAGGAAGTTATCGTAAGCGTTCATCAATGTTGTTCGATTGCGTCACATTCTCCCAGGTTTCTGTGGCTAGGATAGATTTTAGGTAATTTAGGGTTTTCCTCACGCACTGTGTTTCTGTATGTTGAGAATGTTTTTATATTTTCAAATATTTTAGAAATTCAGCTGTGCAATATTGACCAGTATGATCTGATAAGCCAATGTTATAGATTTCGACATTTAGTTTACTGGGTGGGAGGTCAGTGCATATAAAGTCAATAGAGGAGTTAGAGGTGGCTGTGACTCTCGGTGGCAGGGCAAGTCTCTATAGGTCATGTGAAGCCAGCAGTTCATCTAGTGCACCTTGTTCTCGGTTTCTGGTAAGGTTATCTATGTTGATGTCTCCAGTGATTACGATGTAAGAGTTGTGTCTTTTGACTTCAGTTAAGGTGTCGTCTATCACTTGGAGTGCAGTCTCAAGATTTGCATTCGGTGGTCTGTAATAGCCTAATATATGTATATCCTTTTTATTACTAATTTTTATTTTAGTTCCAGTTACCTCACATACCATTTGTATACTGTATTTTTCCAGGTTGAGAGTGGTGGTTTGGTTTGCTAACTTCTTGTGTCTATATATAGCAACTCCTCCCTTGATATGCTCTGTTCTGCCATATGCACACACAAAGTCATAATTACTGAGCCTCACATGATTGATGACATGCTGTTTTAGTCCTGTGCTCAGTTAGGACCACTATGTCAGCAGGTTTAGTATGTAGTTGGTGTTCCAGTCTTTCGATTTTATTGCTTACTCTGTCTATGTTTTGATTGAAAAACTATGAGCTTCTCTGTTTTTTGTGTTACTTAGACAGGTGCGTCGTGAGGTTGGCTTGTTTCTAAAAAATTGCTGGATGTGCTATGAGAAATTCGTAGAAGCTAAGGCAGATTCATTGTTAGTGCATTACAGATCACCACTATTACAAGCATACCCATAATGTTTTTTCATATGCTCCTTATAGAAGGCAATGTATTTTATGAAGAAGTCCTCATAGGTTTCATCGTTTCTTTTTGATATTGAATTAAGTTGGAGAATTGCTCAAATTCATCTTTTCATAAGGCTTTCCATTCACTTGAAGCTTCAGTGAATTTGCTTTATCTGCAGCTTTGGCCACTTGAAGGGAGACACTAAACATGTTTACCTTTTTACCTCTGGTTTTCCGGTGTGTATGTACTTTTTGTTTACTGGTTCCTGAGGTCGGGGGTAGGTTGCAATCTGTCAAAGTGGTTTGCAGTTTTTTGTTTGCAGGTTTGGCTGGTTCCTGAAGTCGGGGTAGGTTGCAATCTGTCAAAGTGGTTTGCAGTTTTTGTTTGCAGGTTTGGCTGGTTCCTGAAAGTCGGGGGTGGGTTGCAATCTGTCAAAGTGGTTTGCAGTTTTTGTTTGCAGGTTTGGCTGGTTCCTGAAGTCAGGGGTAGGTTGCAATCTGTAAGAGTGGTTTGCAGTTTTTGTTTGCAGGTTTAGCTGGTTCCTGAAGTCAAGGCTTGGATTGTCTCTGTCATCGGTAATGTCAGGGTGTTTTCTAGTTTTTCACTAAATGTTAGACTGGATCTTGAGGTCCAAGTATTAATAGCTATCTCCATTCGTTTCATGTTTCGTTTTTATGTCAGATATTTTCAACTTTGAAAAAAGAGCTGTCTCTAGTTTCATGATTATCTTGACTAGAGGAGGAAGTTTGAGTCGTAGTGTGTTTCAAAATGCTTGTTTTTGAGACTTGGTTTTCAGTTTTCCTTTTAAGCATTGAAACAGTTTTTTCTAGTTCCGCTATCTTCTTAACATAACCATCAATGAAGTAGACCGAGTTTTGAGTCATTTTCCTCATAAATAGTTTGTGCTTCTAAGTAAAGTTTCTTCTCTTTAATGAGTTTGACCTTCAATATCTGTATTAAGCTGTAACAGGTTTTCTATTTTGTCAACATGTGCCTTTTCTAGGTTTTCCATTTCCTCCAATTTTTCCTCCATAATGCTAACTTTGGTTTTCAGCTTGAGGTGTTTCCTCTTTTAAAAAAACTTGTTTTCTTTTACTAGTGCTGATCCTATCTTTGCAGCCATTTCCAATTTATCTTCTTGACTATCTGATTTCTCTATACAGTTATTTTCAATTAGACTATTTTGAAGTTCTTGAATGTTGTCAGAGCTGTTGAATGATATTGGACAAGCTAGCCTTTGATTGTTTAGGATTGGGGTTAGATAGAGAAGAATTCAGGTTGTAATGATCAGGTCTTGGAATTGGTCCATTGTTGCTTTACAGTTGTTACAGGTCCAAGAGTTAATATCTGCTGGGGTCATTTTTTTAGTTGTCTGTCAGAGATGATGACACAACCCAGATGGAACCATAGCCCTACAAGTTGCTGTGCAGAAGATAGCAGAATATTTAACTCCAATACCACAACTGCCACACGGGTATTTAGATTTGCTTTTGTTTGCTGTCCATATAGTGGATTGGAAGTGGTTATTGGTATATCAATTTATATAAGCGTTCTTGATTAAATGGCACATAAGTGTCGTGTTAGGAATAAGGAGTAGTACAGCAGCTGGCTATGTTTGCTGTAGGTCAGCGCTGACAATGCTGACACAGTGTCTGGGGTCAGTGGTTCTAGTTTACAGGTGGCCAAGCAGCTGTGTGCCATGCCAACGCTGTATGGTGTGGAATTTGTTGGATTGTGACTTGGCAGTGACCGTCCACTTTTTATCGAGTTTGTCTTAGTTATTCATAGCTTGTGTTCTAAGTTATTTTAATCTTGATACTTTCTTGGAAAAGCTTGTATAAATTTGTAGTAAGTTAATACAGTTTTGTTAAGTTATATGATTGAACTTTTAAAGATTTAATTTTGACAGTTTACTTACTCTGTCAGTGTTCAATATTAAACTTTTGTCTTTTGATGAAGTTTTGAAGTTTCCATGAAGGAATGTAAGCTTATTTACTTACATGTGGTCCACAGGTAAGAATTGTGCACAAGTAAATAATATTTTGTTGGATTATTACCACTTAAATACACACTTTTCTTGGAGTTCACTTCACTGTGACTGTAGGTAGTCGGCTATTTTGTTTCAGATTGAACCTCTGGTCGCCGTAAAAAAAGTCCAAGTGCGGAGCGATTTTATTTCCTAGGACTTGGATTCCTGTTCATCGTGCTATGGCATTCGTAATTACTGCTCAGAACTTCTTCTCTCGAATAAATCCCTATACCTAGTTCCACTGAAGCAGCGTAATCCTATGTGGTCAAGGATGGCTGGACAATCTACCAGTCCTGTAATGACCCCGTATAGGAACAGTGCATTCCTGAGAGTTCCTGCTGCACTGAAGGGAGTGAAGACCCAGCAGCCCTTTTATTTCGTTAAGGGGGACAAGCCTAAAGGGAAATCCCAATCGACACCCAACAAGCCGCAGGAATCTGTTTTGGACGTTCTCCATTCTGCTTCACAAGGCCCACTTGGTTGGGTGTCCACACCACGCTACAGTACTCAATGATGGGTCCTGACGTTGGCACAATACAACACCTTCAAATTCCGAAAGTCAGTCATAAATCTGGAGGTTCAATTCAACAGCCCCAGCGATCTTGAAGCCCTCAAACAAATGCTATTAACATGGTCTGTTGATCTTAAATCGTGGGTAAAAACCCACCCCAAGATCCTTGACATCAGCACGACGAACCAATACTTTCCCCCCCAAGGAATAGTCCATGGTTAATCTGGTTCTTTATTTTGTAATAAGTAACGACTGAACATTTGTCGATGTTAATCATCATGCTGTTTTGCTGACACCATTCCTCGACAGCCGTCAGATCTCTCTGGAGATTCGCGCAATCACTCTGGGCTCTGATGTGATGGAAGATCTTGATATCATCGGCAAACAGAAGGTGTTTTCTCTTCATCTTTTTGCCAATGTCGTTAATAAACAATACAAAAAGCAAAGGTCCTAGGTGTGACCCCTGAGGCACTCCTGATGTTGCAATAAACTCACGAGAAAAGTGAACCGAGATACTTGACCATCAGCCTCCGACCACAACAGGTAGCTGGTGAAACCATCTCAACAAGAGGGCCAATTACTCCATAGGCTTCCAATTTTGGCAATCAGATGCTTATAGGCTCACCCTGTCAAAGGCCTTGGAGAAATCGACATAGACAACGTCCAGTTGATTTCTATCCGCAAAAGCTCTAACGAGTTTTCTCTTGGACATAGGCGTAGCGTGACCTAATAATTTGGGGGGGCACGGGGTCTCCGGGGGGGGGGTGGTCCCGTGGAAACTTTTTTGAAAACTACCACTTAAGAACTAAAGTAAAGTATATGTGTATTTTTGTGTTAAACATTGGTTTTAATCAATTTTTACTATATTGATGGATTGTAAAAAGACCTCAATTTTCAAATTATACAAGTTTATTCTATTCTAGACATAACTGCAAGGACATTTATAACACAAAAACAAATTTGTGTACAAGACAAAGTTTTAAGGTGAACAGAACTACAGTAATGGTTTTCAACGAACCAATTTTCGTTACTTCTAATGAAGCATTAGCCTCCTATCGGCTAGATTTGAAAATCTGTCAACTAACAGATCTAGTTTTTTATCTTTCATGTATTCAGACGTCAATTCTTGCTCAATAGACATCAGGGCAAGCCCACTTAAAGCGGTCTTCCTGTCATGGTTGCTTTCGAAGAAATGTCTTTAGCCTTCGTAGTGTAGAAAACGATCTTTCTGCGCTTGCTGTTGTGATAGGCCACGAAAGTGATATTTCTAGTAGCTGCCAAACATCTGGTGCACTGGCTTGAAGATCATTCTCAATAAAAAAAATCAGCCAACTCTTGGAACGTTATTCTTGTGGTTGCTTTGTCTGTTTTTGACAAAATTGTTCTTTGCATAACAGTGAAAAAACTTAAGATGTACAGAGGAAACTTAAAGACAAGTTATAAAACTTTTGGATTGCCATAACAGCGTTGTTGTCAATTTCGGTCCAATTAAATAGTAACTGGGCAATGCAGTTTGATTTTATCATAATCGTTCTTGGAAAAACGAGATTGCAGGTTTACAATTACTGTGTCTAAAGCAGCAAAGTAAATGCCAGTCTTGAAACATCTGTTCAGGTTCAGGTTCAGGTGATTGATGAAATGCAGCATCTGAAGAGCTACTACTAGCTTCAAGTTTTTTCGGAATCTTCCGTTTGCGTGGTAGTGAAGGCCTTTCAACTGACAAAAACCTTTCATACCATATTTGTTTACACTGTTCTTCTGACTCATTCCACATCTGAATAAAGCCATCATCATTTCTGTCCAGTTTTAAACAGTCAATGACTGATTCAACTTTTGCAAAAACCTTAGAAATGTCAAGAGATTCACTCTGCAGTTCTTTGGAGAGTATATCAGTCTGACTCAAAACGCTGTGCAATAGTTTTAAACTGAATACAAATTCAAATGTGCTGATTTGTTTGGCTAGACCATCAGCTTCGGCTGCAATTTTACGATTTGATACATCGTTTGCAATAACTTCCAAAGTTTCGTACACTTCAGGGAGCTGCTCTAGAATTACATGGATTGCTTTGTGTCGAACTGTCCATCTAGTTCGAGACAAGCTCACCAGTCTTTTCATTTTTGTTTCTCCGCTTTGCTTACATATTGATTCAAATATTGAAAACCTGTTAGCTGATGCATTAATTAAGTTATACGGGTGATTTACTATGGATAAGCAATTCCGAAGCTGTCTTATTTCTTCACAAAATCTCTGAACAGCCAGATCAAGCAAGTGGGCATGGCAGTGTGTGTACAAAGCTTTAGGCTCTTCTTCTTGGAACCTTGAGGCAACACCTTTGAATTTGCCGCTCATGTTACTAGCTCCATCATATGCTTGGGCCGTGCATTTTTATTTAAGCTTATACCCAACTGCTGCAGATACTGTTTTAAGGGGGCAACGTACACAAAAAATTGATTTTGTCTAAAAAGTTTTTTTATTTTTTAGTTTCTAAAATGTTTGGAAGCAATAATCAATTATTGGTTTTTGCATTATCATTGCCAAAAGTGTGTTTTTTTTATAAACTCTATTAGCGTGTAGAGCTGATTTTTTCTCCTCCAGGCGGTCATTATAAGTGACAATCTTTATATCATATATACTGTATATATATATATATATATATATATATATATATATATATATATATATATATATATATATATTATTATATACAGTATTCATAATATATCATATAACTATTCATTACTAATTTATTTTATTGCTGTAATCAGTATATTAGAATGTCATAGTTTCAGAACTTACTAAAATCCCAGCTTTTTTTATGTATGGTAATCACTCAGTAGATCAGCTGTTGTCAATGACCAGCTGTTAGTTCCAGTTACTGTACTCTAACCTCACTTTGGTGAATGACATGTGTTTGTTGTGTTTTGTTGAACAATTTAGTGGTTTAGACTATTAGTTTTTGATTTAGTCATGAAGCAATCAACTAAAAATCAATATTCTAGAAACAAAATTAGTAAGAAAAACTTGAAGTATAAAAAAATACCGTCAGCAAGTTTAATTGAAAAAAAATGAAAAAAGGAAGAAAAGAAATTAAAAAAGAAGGTGTTACCTATAGGGCTGGACTCTTTTATGTGTAAAATATATTTACACGAAACACAAAAACAATGATTATGTAAATAGTCTTACTTTTCATATATAATAAACATATTAAATTTTTTGCCTTTTCCCGTAAGTTTGTTTTTTCCGTGTTTTCCAACACGTTTTACAACGTAACTTCTTTATTTATTGACCTAGAGACCTCATATTTTGTACATATGATCTTCAATATATTAGTGCACAAAGTGTAGTATGGGATCAAGTATATTTTAAATTATACTCCTAATATAATTTTTTCCATTTATAGAAAATAATAATGTTTTGAAAAAATTAAAATAAAATGTCACTTACCTATTTTGATAACTACACAAACTTCCATACTACACTTTGTAAGGCTATTTATTAGCTTTTAAAAAAATATTTAAAAATTTGGAATAGGTGCAATACAAAAGCAGCTATGGTGTAAAACAAGAATTCTTATTTTCTTGAAAAACCCCCTCCCTTTCCCCTGAAAAGGGGTGGGAGGGGGTTAATACTATATTTTCTTTAAACCCTGTCCTAGGGAGACACTTTAATGAACAAAAAGATTAATTAGTGGCAGAAATTAAAAAAACATATGTGTTGGGTACATTGCCCTCTTAATAGTCTGATGTAAATTTTCACCAGTAGTGTCTGACACATCCAACGAAGCCCAAAAACCTTTTCATTGATTTTAATGTGTCCATCTATTTTAGTAATGTATCGAATGCAAATGCTAAGCTGTTCACGGTTGAAATATCCGTAGTTTCATCACAAATAATTGAGTAGGCCAAAGCCTCACTCACCTCTTGGACAATTTGTTGAAGCATTTCACTTTTTATTGCAATCTATTATCTCATTTTGTACCTGGGCACTTTTGTATGAATGGACTGGGGATTTCATTAATGTTTGGATTCCTTCCTCCATTTGAGTAGATCTCAGTTGTAGCAGTTCTATAAAGTTCCCCCTGTTAAATGAAGCAGTACTCTCATCATGTCCTCTTAAGGCAAGATTCTGTTTTCCAAGGAATAGGATGTTTTCAATTATGAATTTTAAATACCTCCTATTCATCTCAACCATTTTAGTATGTGCCGAGGACAACGAATCTGCTTGCCGTGCTTCCTGCTTTTCTATACTCATTGAGAAACTGTTTAGATTTTTGATGCATTTCACTATTCTCATGTTTCCTGAATTTTTCCAAAGCTTTCTTCCAATTGTTCATGCCCAGTTTAGTGAATGACTCCTCCCCGCGACCAGACTTATGTTGACAAAATAGTCGGCATGGGTAACAAAATGCAGCGTCTTTAATGGGGCTATATTCGACCCAATTAAATTCACTGTACCAGGATTCTTTGAACTGCCTCGATTTGGATTGAATCTTGCTTACCTTTAAAACAATCAACAGGCTGAAATTGCTCCTTTTGCAATATCTGCACTTTGTACTCCCAATGAAGGATCTCTACTTTCGCCCTGGAATGTAAGCATCACGATCTGGGCGTAAAACAAGATGGCGATTCATCACCAACGCTACCTCCAGTGCTACTTCCCGCTAAATGTCTATCTTCATTTACACTTTCACTTGAATTTCCAAGTTTTTTAAAGAATGTTAGTACAGAGGACTGTTTCTTAGACATGATAACAAACGAACATCCGCAAAAATTACACAAACAATAGCAGCTCAGCTAGTAACAATAAGCTTATTGAACGAATAAAACGTGGCGACCACCTACACAACACAACACACGCGCACTGAGCTGGTATGATATCCCTCCGCCAGGCGTCGTCAATGCTCGGAGGCCCTCGGCCGGCGTCGGCTGGGCTCGGGTGCATTCGATCGGCTGCTCCAGCTCGGGCGCAAACCGGCCAGAGTCGGCTCACCGGCACTTGTAAATTTAGTTGTAACACGCGCATACTTTACACACACAGAATCAAATTAGATGCATAACAGAAAAATAGACTAACGGGGGATCTATATTAGTTTATTCATTCGTAACTTTTAGTGTATACATATACGTAATTTAAAGATAATTTATATTATTTTTTTCTTTTTTTGCATAATGTTGGGGGGGGGCACGTGCCCCCCCCGTGCCGCCCCGGCCCGACGCCACTGCTCTTGGATAATCACAAGATTACAAACCGCCGATCTTCCCGAAGTGAATCCATGGTGTTCAGGGCACAATACGTTTTTGAATAGTGGATTGATCCTGGCTAATATAAGTTTCTCAAATAGTTTTGCTAGCGCTGGTTGGATAACAATGGGCCGATAGTTTGGCAACGTTCTCCTGGTTTCCTGATTTGTGGATTGGAACCACATAGCCAACCTTCAACACGTCAGGGAAGGTACCAGTACTTATTGATTTGTTGAACATAAGGTCCATAAGGGGGTAAGAGGTCCACATAGCAGAACTCTGCAATATTTCAAAACCCTTGGAGGAATCATGCCTGGGCCACATTCATCATTTTGACCCATCAAGCCCTCCCATAGCCTTAAAGACCTCATCCTCTGTAAATAGCAGACCGTTCAAAGGTAAAAGGAGATGAGAACTGGTATTTACGAACCTGCTCTGTAGTGTGAGAAAAGACAGAAGAGAAGAACGTGGCAAACGCCTCACACACTTCCTGTGGATCAGAGGCAGGGTTTCCAACATACCCCTTAGTGGAAGGATTGTGAAGGAAACAGGATTTTTCCGGACATTTGCCATCGTTCAGTGAAACAAGAAAACAGTAACACTACGTTTTCGAGATCTGCAATCTGATCTCTTCTTCAGGTAAAGAACTAACCTAATACATAATTACAAACTAGGTTAAAATAAACAAATCTTACTAAAGCGTTGTGGCACGCCTAAGTCAGGAATCACAACCTACATGTTGTTAGTCAACTTCACTAACACTAAAGACATGCACTTAATACAAAACTATACAAAACACTAATCATTAAAACTAAACTAAGGAATACAGGTCACAATACGTCTTCACTCGTCTACTAACCACCTACGACTGACCAGAGGGACTAGCCAATGGCAATCGTGACGGCTGGCTAAAACAAGATGGCGGAAATACAAGGCTAGTCCCCTCTGGTCAGTCCGTAGGTGGTTAGTAGACGAGTGAAGACGTATTGTGACCTGTATTCCGTAGTTTAGTTTTAATGATTAGTGTTTTGTATAGTTTTGTATTAAGTGCATGTCTTTAGTGTTAGTGAAGTTGACTAACAACATGTAGGTTGTGATTCCTGACTTAGGCGTGCCACAACGCTTTAGTAAGATTTGTTTATTTTAACCTAGTTTGTAATTATGTATTAGGTTAGTTCTTTACCTGAAGAAGAGATCAGATTGCAGATCTCGAAACGTAGTGTTACTGTTTTCTTGTTTCACTGAACGATGGCAAATGTCCGGAAAAATCCTGTTTCCTTCACCCCATAGTGGCCTGGGACGTTGTCTTGCCTTCTAGAATTTCTCAAGTAGCTCTAGAAGATCTTGGGGTTGGCCGGGATACAGTCCTGTACGTATTGTACATAATTTTTGTAGCAAGTTGTAGATAATTGGCGACATTGGTCTATAATTCTTGAGAACTCGTAGTAGGTATGTAAATCCAGCGTTTGTTTGTAGCGTTTGTGCAGCCTTTTCTTCTCTATGACAATATTAATTAACTCGGTAGAAAACTAGCAGGGAAATTTAGTGAATCCAATTCTCCTACTTGGTGTATGGGAAAGGATAATAGTTTTTAGTGACTCACAAAAAGCTCATTAGTGTCTGCATCGGGAAGATTTAGGTCCATTTGCAGGACTTCTGATGATAGGAGATTTGAGAAGATGTTGTCAAGATTGCACCTAGAGAAAGGTCAGGCAAGTATATTTTATTGGTAGATTGAAAAGTAATGCCAGTGCAGAGGGTTATGTCCAAGGCTGGGTGATGAACATCAATTGGCACAAGTTGAGTGTATCTTCCTTTATCTCGATGTTTGACGAGGCAAATACCAGGTCCAAAAACACCCCCCTATTGTTCGGCACAAAGTTATGCTGGTTTCAAGTTCAGCAGACATGCAGTTTTTGAGAGCACGCGTGACAAAGCCGTATAAAGGCTTGGGTCTTTCACGGTCCAGTCGACGAGTGGAATATTGTAATCTCCGCCTAAGATGATCTCCTGAAATTGCCCGAAGCCAGCTACCTCCAAGCATTCACAAATAAAGAAAAGATTACTGTACAAAGGTTCTGCAGTATAAAGTATTTTTAGGCCGTTTGATAAAGGAATACATTTTCAATATAATAGAATTTAGTGAAATAAAATAATAGGAATATAATAATAATACAAATAAAATTAAATAAAAAACGAAATTAGGGCATTTGACATAGCATGAACATGTGTCTTAGTGTATTGAGTTGAGTAAAAAAAAATTGTTAGACAAAATAATATGGAAATAATAAATAATAATAAAAACAATATCAAAGTAAAATTAAATGGGCCTTTTTAAAATAAATAACACGAAAAAAAATAAAACTACATAAAACATGTCAGTCTCCAAGGGAATACCATGTCATTTTGTGTTGGACTCTGACTGTCATGACTGTAGGCCTCTCTGGGACAAATTGTGCGTCCATATATTAAGGTTAAATTAAAATTGTTCGCACTTATATATTGCTTTAAGGAGACTATTCTACAGTCTTTGGTTAAACAATATTTACAGACATTTGTTTCTGTATACTAACGTAAATTTTTGCTCTATATTCTTTGCTTAGATTTTTTTTATTTAAAGAGAACATTTTATTTTACATTCATTTAATATTACCAATCTGATCAGAAAAAGCATATATAGAAGGATACATTGTGAGTTAACTTTTATGAAAGTTTATAATTATTAATATATAAACCAATTTTAATAGGAAGAATATTTTTTTTATTTACTAATTTGCCTGTTGACTTTGCCTGATAAAGGCCGATAAAAATAAAATTAATAATATTCAATAACTTAACAGTATTCTTATGCGGGTTTGTCAGCAAATGTGCAAACTAAAATTGGATTCGTTCAAAAACGTATATTATTATGTAATTAGATGCATAAACACGCCATATATTAATTTGAATGAGGATTGCAAGGTAAGTAAAAACAAGATGTATTGTATTCTTTCTTTTATTTTAAGAAAAAGAGATGCCGATTCCTGTTAACCCGTATATGCCTGTCTTTATGGACCACTGAACTGTGCAAGGATCTTATCACACAGAATAAGGGAGAGCATCGATGCAGCACTACGATCATAGACAAGCTTTGAACCTGCACTATCTCTAACTCAGCTTCAAAGTCCGACGTCTTAAGCTGCCTGCCCATCGGATCAATTAGTTATAATAGTTTCTGTGTATTAACGTATCAGGAAACAAAACTTGTATACTGTTTTTTTATTTGTAACACGATTTTACAGGATTATTTGTTACATGGTTTCTAGGTCTTAGCTTCAACTGCAACGAATAATATGGGGATTTACTGTTTATAAATCTGAAGCATGGTTTAAAATAATTAAGTAAATTATTTAAATATTAAAAATAAAATGTTCGGGTACGCTTTTGTATCTTTATTCACTGAATTGTTATTTTCAACTAGCATATGTAAAAAAAACTCTAGTGATAATTGTTATATTTAATCATATAGAATACAATAATTAAATTCATACAATATACTATACCTGTGAAATACAACAGATCTACATAGAATCAAGTACATACATGGAATACAAAGATATAAATGAAACATTTACCAAGCTAATGTAAAATATTTTGAGAGCATCACTGATACGAGTATTAACAAAATGTTAATGGCAGCAATAATAATTAAGGTACTTAATAATATTGAATAATTCACAACAATTTACTTTATATCAGACATCCAAACTTGACCTTGGTAATTCAAGTACGCAACGTTACCGGATAACATATTTACACATTTTACTTTCGAGAAAATCATTGTTTAACCTTTATAGTCTTTTAAGCATTTCCTACAATCTGTAGCCATTTTAAGTTGTATATAGCTTGTAAGCTAACCAAAAGTGGGGTTATGTTTGAGTATATAAATAATTCAATATAAGTATAGATTTTCTACTAGTATTAACGTAACCGAAATGTGTACACGCTTAAGAGCGCACTTAAAATAGTACCAGCAGCTCACTTATATCATTCACAGATATGAAGACACATCAACTTACACACACACACAAAACACAGTCGGCATACTTCCCCTTTACTCTATAATATATATCTTCTAGATCAAGAAAAAAGGCAAAATCATATTTGGAACGTAACGTACTAAGAACAAAGTAAATTACAAAGGCTATAAATATAAACTCTTTGACGTATTTTCTTCATCGTAGCAACAAGGAAAACTCAAATATTGGCTCAATATAATTGACTCGAACCAGCAGTTCATATAGGGGACGCTGCTTTAGCACCCCCTGGAATAAGCACCCCCTCGGGCTCTGACGTCACGGCAGGGGGGTGCTAATTCAGCGCACGGACACGGACCAGGCACTGAATTAGCACCCCCCGACTACAAGGGGGTGCTAAATCAGCGCAATGGACATGGTCGATGCCCTGAATTAACAACCCCCTGTTCCAAGGGGGTGCTTATTCAGCGCATGGACATGGCTCAGTCACTGAATTAGCACCCCCTAGCATTCAACCAGCAAAAAAGGATATTTATATTTTACATATTCAATTTAATCATAAATATAAACAGTTGTTATCTGGATTTTTTGTGACGCTGCCACTTATAAAGCTACTATCTACGATTGTTTTGCAATTTTCCGATACACGATTAAATACTATAATAATCAAATATGGCTACTTTCTCTTCAAAATTACCATAGACTTAATATTACATAATAATGCTCCGACTAACAAGGCTAATAGACCTTAGCACTCCTCCCTCTCACACGCATTGTCATATTTGTGTAATAATTTTCACTCATGACTTTGCTTTCTTAATTTTTTCTAAATATCACCTATTAAAATAATTAATTAAATCATATACTTCATTTATTCTATTTCAGTTTATTCTTTCAGTTAATACGTTTGTAAATTTAATTAACGCACTGCTAAATATATATATATAAAAAAAACACATAAAATTCTCTACGCACAGATCATTAAAGCCCATGTAGGCTCTTTTCCCTTTACGTTTTTTAATTACGAGTATACAGTAATTAGAGACAAACTAAAACTAATGATAAATGCTGCTCTTGTTTTAATTTTAATTAGCTGTCTTAATTTAGATGTATTGATTCATTCTTTTGAGATATAAGATTTGTATTATTGTATATTAAGTTCTTTCATATCAACTATAAGAATACTATAAAAATACCATCATTTGTTTTCCTCTCGAATATAAGATATTTTACTGCTGTGTCTACAGTTATACATTTTTGTGAAAGTAAAAGCTATTTTTGAGTAGATTTTTGGAATATTATGAAAGGTAAAATGTAATTATGGTTTTTATACACAATTAGTCTAGTATCTATGCTGTGTCATTTTTATTGTACAGGTATTGAGTACTGGGCGTCCATACCAATGGAAGATCTACTCATAGTCTAGTTAAGGGTATTCACAGAGCATTAACAGTTCAAGCTTAATCCAATCGTGAAAACTCAATGAAACATGTTTCTAGATATAATTAAAACTATGTTATTTGTATACGAATCCATAATTAAACTATTTATTTCATTTAATAGGTTCACCGAAATGGAGTGTTCTTTTTTTACTTTAATTAACTCAAATAAAAAAAAACTAATATAATTTTGTAAACAATTTAGGCTCGTATTTTAGGCAAAATAGTTGACTGTTACACAGTATAGAATTTTTCTTTGCGGCATTTTTTTCATATTTAATTTTAATTACATTTCAAAATTGGGTTTTATGGAATGAAACAGATGAAGCATGAAAAGCATGAAAATTCATGGACAAAAATCATGGAATGTTGCATTTAAAATTAAAATTGGAATATTTTCCAATGACCATAATCAGTAGTATGCCATTTTTTTAAGACATACAGGATATGTCTATGACGTACCAGTTATTCTACAAAAGTTCCGTACGAAGGGGCGGGTATCAGCTAGTAAACATATTATACAAACTTGAAACTCCTTATTTTTGCCTTCACATCGTTGCTCGTTATACAGGGTGAATATAAAGTCAGGACCCCCCCCTCTATTTTATTCTATAGGTAATATAAGGAGATATCCTTTGGGTAGTGGTGCAATGTGGAAAGGAAGTTTCATTTTTATGACATTGAAAATCTTCACCACGTCACGAAGATACGAAAGTGACAATGTTCCAGCTGCATGATCAGCTGTTGGTGTCAGCTCTTACTGTCTATTATAAATAATAATGCATCAGCTGACTCATACTGCTTATTGTGTTCTGACGATTTATTTACATTGAGGTTATGTATACTGATGATAGTCCAGTTGATTTAGATGTGAATATTTCTTAATTTTTGAAATCAATTCTAAAAAAAAAAAAAAAAAAAAAAAAAAAAAAAACTCCAAATAAATCACCGGATGAATAACTTTCTAAATCACTCTGTGCCATTTTTTTATTTCAAAAATTCTGAAATATTCACATCAAAATCAACTGGACTATCATCAGTATACATAACCTCAATGTAAATAAATCGTCAGAACACAATAAGCAGTATGAGTCAGCTGATGCATTATTATTTATAATAGACAGTAGAGCTGACACCAACAGCTGATCATGCAGCTGGAACATTGTCACTTTCGTATCTTTCGTATCTTCGTGACGTGGTGAGTTATTAAAATTGTTTTGGTAATACTGGCTATTATTTCTGATTAGGAAAGAGATAGCAATATCTGGTTTTCACTACTATTTAAGTTTTTTCATGCTCTTTAAAATGAGGGGGTCACTTGATAGGGGTTTACATTTGAAATTTTTGGGTTGCCCCCAAAATTTCGCATTTTTGGGGGACAAAAAAAATTTCAATGTCATAAAATGAAACTTCCTTTCCACATTGCACCACTATCCAAAGGATATCTCCTTATATTACCTATAGAAGAAAATAGAGGGGGGGGGGTCCTGACTTTATATTCACCCTGTATATCGGCCGTCTACCAAATATGAAATATACAGAGTGAAATCAACCAGCAAATATCGATTGTAGGACTGTAGGTGCACACATAATTTTGACGAAGCTGACGAAACCCGTCCGTGCACTACCGACCCTACTGTCCAAAACTGATCTGGCCGGATCAAGTGGTCGAGTAATAATATCGATGTTATTCTCAGTTGTTATTCCTATATTAATACAGAACTTATTATGTATAGTGAATTTGTTTGATGAAATTTCGTAAAAAATATAAGAAGAAATCAAACAATGTTCGAGTGTACAGGCCCAGGGTGTGGCATATTATACTCTCTAGGTAACGGATACTTTTACACGAGTAAAGAGAAAAGATAAACTAGAACACGGTAATGATGTATGGACAAAAACTGAAAATCATCGCCTGTTTGTATGCAGTTAAAGAATCTTTAACTATTGTGTTTTACATTAGTCACACGTGCACTTCTAACCCCATGTATCTGGGAGTGTCAAACTTAAGGATGAACATTCTTACAATATTGTATAAAGAAGAGTGAAATCTCAGTGAAGTCTTTAATAAAGCGTCTATAAAAAAGGTAAAATTTAAAATTACACTTCAGCTTAGCTGTACTTTTATTTTAAGGCTATTTATATCGGAAAGTGTAATGAAACGTTGTTACACTCTAATTTTCAATTCGTTTACAATATTTATAGCTGATTTGTAAACTAGGTAGTCAACAGATGTATAGAAGCATAAATATTACTTCAGTAGTAATAAAAAAAAATACTATACAAATATAGATAATATTTCATTTTGTATACAGTAAACTTTTATGTTTTTTTAATGTTTTATTTTCCAGGTAGAACAAAATCTTCAAACCTCGGTTAAAAACAAACTTAACAACTGCAACAAATAGCAATCTTTACTGGTACATTTAAGCATCTACGTTTACCACCGTAATCAATAGCATATCTACAAACTCCGTATAAATTTACAAGCCAGAAGTAGGTCTGAGGTCTTCCATTTAAAAAACAAAATATTAAATAGAAATATAATAACTATAACATGGACATTTTTAATTTTAGGTCTAGGTAATCAACATGTATTACATTGTTTTTTCTGACGTCTTAATATAAATAAACTTATATTCATAAATAATTAAGGACATTATAACCACAGTTCAGCAATGTAATGTTAAAATCACCTGATTAGAGCAGCTAAAAATCAAAACAGCTGATTGTTGCAGCCCACATTCAGTGCTGTCATATAATAAAGGCGGATATTGTTTGGTAATTGGTTTTAAAAAACAGTAATTGGTTTTATAAAACAAACTATCTCCCTTATTTCACAACCAATTTTTAAAACTTGGTATCGTTGGACTTTTAATTAAATTGTGTAATAATTGAAAATGGTTTTTTACATATATCGCTTTTAAGATATTTACACTTAAAGATTTTTTAGAAATCACTATTTTAAAAATAAAGCTTGTAACAAATTTAAATTTTTGATTTAATTATTCCTTAAGGTTATAAAGGTATATACAAAAATTTTAACCTAAAAAATCCATTAAATATAAATAGTAAAGTAAAAAAGACAAAAACAAAGCAAAAATTGTGGCTATTTGAGTAATTATTGAGTTTTAGAGAGGTGAATATGAATGTTTTTGCCTTTGGTCCATGAATAATGTCTGAAAATATTGGTAGAGGTTGTGGAACACTCTGTATATTAATTTTATATTCAGAGTGTCCTGTAATTCTTAGGACTATATACCGCAACTGCTCAGGTCATGGAAAACGCATTTCAATATATGGAAATAGATCTTTGGTGCTTTGTTTCCTATCCGTCAGTCTCTATGTGTTTTTTATAGACAAATTCGCTTTAATATCTTAAAACGAATAAACAAATCCTACCTAATTTGGATCAAAATATTTGTGGTAATAAGGCCAGTTATAAAAAATATTCATTAATCCTTTCGAAATGGTGGTCATTAAATCTGATTAACTTTGAATGCCTTAAAATCCAGCAGGTATACAAGAATAAATCTGATCGTTGATTTTATCCCAAATCTAATTGCTTAAATACTATTTCAAACTAATAATAAGTAACTCATTAAGAGCATATTTACTGTAAAAAAAACATGGTTCGTGAAAATAAATTAACATCAGCTTTAGAGTATCTTGTCCCTATTTTTTTTTTATTTTTGTCATTTATTATGCAAAACATTTGAAATACATGTTTCAGGCCTATCTAAGGATAGAATAGAATCATATATTTGATGTTTAATGAATTTATTTAAATATCTGTTGTTTTAGGACATATTTATTTACGAAAATTTAGTCAAGTGACAATCAGATGTATTTCCAATAAAACCGCTTATCTTGATTTTTGTCATCTATAACAGCATTACTGTCTGAATATTACTGGACGATTTTTCTTGTTTATTATTCTTAATATATAACAAATAACCTAGTCACTTTATTTAGTTTTTTTTAACATATATTGTGAATAAATTTAAGCTTTATGATAAATACAACAGTTTATATTGTTAATTAAGACGTTTGTTTTTGTCCTTCATTGTTCATAAAGGCGTTCATTGTTGATAAATTTGCAATATCTCTAGTAGTTTTTTAATTTATTAGAAAAAAAGTTGCTTGGCAACAGATATTAATGTATTTCCTGTACTTTAAATGAAGGGACTAAGATGTGAGCACAATTGGCATAAGATATTCTGGAGCTGCCGTTTACTCGATTTTTGTATCGTGACCTACTCGCTGAGAACCTCAATGTCGACAGTGGTTTGTTACAGTAAATCTGTGCATATGATATTTTATATATTTGGTCATTAGATTTGTGATAGAACTCTCTCAAATTCATTTTCTTGTAATATTTAGAATAATTGCAGATTTTAAGAAGTTAAAAGGTAAAATATTTTAATAGCAACTATTGTGAAAGTATTAAAGATAACATCATTATATATTTTTAGCCGCCATAAAATTTTGACAAAGACTTGGTAGGATTAAATTTATTAGGTTTTCTTTTTAGATTTTAAAAGATATTCCATTTTTAACAACAACAAAAAAACGCACACTAACCGACAGAGGGGAAATTAAGCAATGTAGATCCATAATACTCAGTATATAAATGTATGTTTTGACCTAAGCAATAACGCTTTTGAAAATATGGTAATATATTTTATTGCTACGTGTTTTAACATTGTTTTCAACTTTTTTTTTAATTATAGTTGAACTCACTAATATGGATATAACTGAATGATATTGATTCTTGTAGATATAAAATAATATTTAAATTGTTTGTCAAGTGTGTTTGAATTATACTATTCAGTTTAAATAGTGTAATTCAGTTTATGATGGGTCCTTAAAAATAATTGGCTCTTAGCCGTCGCAAAATTACAATTTCATGGTTCTAAATTTTCCCGCTTTTGATTGGTATTCGAAAAATTAAAATAAATAAATAATTGTTTTTAAAGTGGTTAATAGGTTGATATAATCTCTGACTATGTATATTTATTACGCATGCCGGATTTACGCAATATCAGTTCCTCTGCGTTGTTCGTACCATGATTTCAAATTAATTTTACTTTAAAATTAACCTGTATTTGAATGCCTAGAATCTAGTTTTTTACTTAAGTATACTTCATGCATAGTTTTTTACAATTGGTAATGAACTGTTTGTTTTTTAAATATTAAGTAAACCACAGCAATGCAGTAAATATACTCATTGAAATATATTTAAATTATTATATATATACAATTATATATAATATATATGACTATATATAATATATATATATACATACATATATATATATATATTATTTTATTGAAAAATAAATCGCAATATGGTTAAACGTTTATTATTCTATTCCATTGGGGTAATTATTCATCTCATCAATACGGCGCTGTTTTAGCAGCCCCCAGATTCAAAGGGGGTGCTAAATCAGCACATGGGCACGGTCAAGGCGCTGAATTAGGACCCCCCTATTCGAAGGGGGTGCTAAATCAGCACATGAACACGGTCAAGGCGCTGAATTAGGACCCCCGTATTCGAAGGGGGTGCTTATTCAGGGCCTGGACACGGCCACTGTGCTGATTTAGCACCCCCTTTCGTGACGTCAAAATGACGTCAGTAGCGAGGGGGTGCTATGTCCAGGGGGTGCTAATTCAGGCGCACCGTTCATATACACGTGCCACGCCCAAAAAATTGCGTGCTAAGTAGCAGGAAACTTTAGCAATGCAGATATAAATGAAATTGTAGTTTAATTGTTACTTTACATTTAAAGACTTTTATAAACCTAAATTAGTTGTCATTTGACAAACAGTAGGCCTCTCAGAGCTGTGTATGTATATATTTTTTCTTGATCGGGAAAGATACTAAATCAGCTATGGAACAAAAAATTGTAAAATCTAATTAATTTACAATGACCATAAATACACATTTATTGCACGTGTTTCTTGAGAACACCTACGACAATGAATGCGAAGCGGCAGTTAACTGCTAGTCTCCAATAAGTGTAACCAGATACTTCTTTGCAACCATTAACCAGTATTCGTGGAAGAAAATTAGAATATCTTCGGCCCTAGTTCGTTCAAACACTAATAAATCTACAATATGAAGGCCTCTAGAGTCTAGCTAAAGTTATTTATTTAGCTTGGCGATAAGCTAATAGGATACAAATATGAATAGAATATGTTATTAAAAACGAAAACTCACTATTCTCCGCTATAGATTCCGCTTATACATTTTAGGATGATGTAGACAGGTTTCAAATATGTCTTATATAAAATAATTTTATTTGAACACGAAATTTACGATGTTATTGTTACGATACTACCGTAGTAAACAATGGCTTTTGATAGCTCTTCAATTAGCAAGAGGAGCAATCCGATTACATGGGATTACAAGCGATTCTCGGAATTTTCTGTGGACAACACTTCCACATTGTGCGGAGCTTTCCTATGTTCATTGGGTATAAATTATATATAAATCACTTACTTTAGAAAATATGAATACTGTAACTAGTAGCTACAAAATGCTGACGTAATGAAATGGAATACTCAAATTATTTTATTACCTCTAATTATCTGTAAAGTTTGTTACAAGTACAATAGAACATGCTAAATAAAATACAAAAATTCTTACCTTACATTTATTACAAGGTGCAGAATTTTAAACAACCTGTTAAACTATTTGTAAAACCACTTGGACATACTCTTAAGGGCTTAATCCATTTATTTCATGAAGGAACCATAAGTCATAAGCAAAGAGTTATGATTGTGAAATGTATCATAAATCCAAAAACATAATATTTCTCTGCTGGAACTTTTGTGTATGTATCATTAAATCATTATTTTAAACATTGAGGCTTAAACAAATCTGAAGGAAAAAGAATATAAAATTACGGTTGTTGAAAATAAACATATTTACTATACTATAAAATATTTTTCACACATATATGACAAACAATTATTGTGGTTACGAACGCATCGCAGGCAGGACGAAGGGTTGATTACTGAAGCTAAATTAACATTCAAACTAAGATAAGTTTTAGGACAACGCAGTAAGTCCTGCATTTGATTGCAACAGTAAAACAAAGAATAAAATGCGTAATGTAACCGTTACAGATTGAGTCGCGTAAATACCGGTCCGGTTTACACAAGGAATGCTGCTCAACATTCCATAAGTGACAGAAGGAACGCTGATGTATGTGTGGTTCCGGCTGCTGCCACGAGATAGAGCCATGACTGTCGGCCCTAATGGTGTTATTACTCACAACCATTACTCTCTCGAGTTTATGACATTGCATACTCTATAAATCTTGGATTAATATTTAAATCATGCAATTCGTCACAATAATGCGTTTATGCCTACCATTTATTTTGGATTTAATCTTAGCAATGTCACTAACTTAAATATTAATTTTACACATACATATTTTAAAACTATTTTCTTTGTTATATAGCCCTCATCTGTGGATTGACTGATAAAAAAAAACTAAAACTTACATATTTCCATAAATTCCACTTATTGTGTCGTTCTCATCCATTTAAATATTGAGCGAAAGGTAAAGTCTGTTTCTGTAATTTAAGTTTCTTAGAATTCTTTTTAAATTTTTGGTTAATCGGTCTGCCTATATTTTCGATGTAAAACCTATGGCAATTCCGAATAAGTCAGTTGATAAACGCCGGTACAGAATGAAAAATATAATGGGTAGATGTTGGAATTAGTCTATACCGGTCGAATTGGCCTTACGACCTATCTTAATATCTTCCGCAAGTAAGGTACTACGAGTGTGGTGGAACCTGATCACATTAGAGGTCTCCCCGTATCTGAGGTTGGATTCGTAGTGGCAGTGGTTTAATCTAAATTCGTGTACATCAGTGAATTATTTTATATGAAACATTGTGTAGTTTATTTCTACCCTTTATCAATATGAAATATAATTAATAAATAATAATAATAAATTTATTTCTCAAAACAACAAATATGTTACAAATCATGCTGAACATTGTACACTGGCACAATACAATACATAACATACATAACAATAAAATTAAAAACAATGCCAAGCAGATCCTATAAAATTAATATATTTCAAGTACAATGCATAATATAATATAATTATGAGAAATAGACTCCTCCAAGGCACAGCCTGATTGGAGGTCTTACTGAATTTATTTTACAAATGGCTGATCTAATTTTCAAATTACATATAGAATGAAAAATAATTTCTCCAAAACCAACAAAGTCTACTCATAAAAAAAATACACTTTCAATTAATAATTTGTCTTTCTTTAAAGCCCATACAAATATTATAAACCATTAAACAAAAATATCTAGTTTGATGAATAAACAAAAACTCTTCTATGTTTTACCCTACAACAAAACAAAAATCAACCTTAAAACTTGATTTTATGTACATAAAATATTAATATGCAAACCTTTATATTTTATAAGTTTAAATAATATATAAACAAAAAATAACGTATATCCATATCAGAAGATTTTACATTTTTTATCTGCTATAATCTTTAAAAACAAAAACTTTTACTGTATTATCTCAAATAATATTTCGTCTATATTTTCAATTTCCAACAACCACTGTCTTAATTTAGAGCTGAATTTAGTTAAAGAATTGACGTAGCGAATGCGATTAGGTAATTTATTAAATATTCTTGGCGCCAAAAAATTATAGCTTTTGGTAAAAAATGTGTTTGATGGCCTAGGTACACATACATCTGACGCATTTCTTAATTTTGATCTGTAATCATTTAAATCTGTACTATTCCTGCTACGACGATAAAATATTCTCAAGACTTTATAGATATACGCATGTCTTACTGGTAGAATTTTTAATTGATAAAATAAAGGAAAACTTGCTTCAGTTATATTTCTTCGTAAAATTAGCCTAACGAAATGTTTTTGAATAATAAACAAGGATTTTGTGTTGGTTTTTATAAGTCCCTCCCCAACATGAAATTCCATATTCCAGTCTACTATGCACCAGTGAAAAATATATCATTCTTAGTGTATCATTATCGCACATGTTTCGTAAAAAATAAAATAGTCTCAAAACATTATTTAATTTTTTCTTTAAATCTAATATATGTTTTTTCCATGACAAATCCTTATCTAAAATTATTCCTAAATATTTTAATACTGTCAGTAATTTTTACTTCAATACATTTATTATTACAATATACACTCCTACTACAAATGCAATCAATACAGTGTAGAATAATCGTATTTGTTAAATGATTACCTTCCCTTAAATTAAAATTTAAATAATTTGTTTTAGCGGTACTTAAGATCATATTATTTTTAGTGAACCACCACTGTATAGCTTGAAGATCTAGGTTCATATTCAACTCTACATCAGCCCATGTTTCTCCAACGTAAGAGAAAGCAGTATCATCAGCGAAAGAAGTTACTTTTCCAACAAATCTTGCGCTACATAAATCATTAATATATATTAAAAAAAGAACTGCACCCAAAACAGAACCCTGTGGAACTCCAAACTTAACTTCACGTAAAATCGCTAAGCACTCCATTCAACTTTACACGCTGTGTTCTTCTTAAAATATAACTTTTGAACCAGTTAAAAACAACTCCCCTAATTCCACACCTATATAGTTTTTGCAGTAATATATCATGATTCACCATATCAAATGCTTTAGTTATATCTAGGAACAGGCCGCTTACCTTTTTTCCATTATTTATCCCCTCTGAGACCTCTCCCATAAATTTTAAAAGAGCCGACTCCGTATTTAAACCCTGCCTGAAACCGAATTGATTAGAACTAAAAAAGTTATGTTTTTCTAAAAATGTAATTAACTGTTTCTTTATAATCTTTTTCAATTATCTTAGAGAATGATGATAGAAGGGATATTGGTCTATAATTACCGCTGTTTAGTTTTGATTCTTTTTTATGAATTGGAATTACCACAGCCTCCTTCAATTTTTCTGGGAACACACAACCTGATTGAAAACTTAAATTTATAATATACGTTAGTACTTTACCTAATTTCTTTGAATGTTTCTTAATAATTTGAGAACTAATGCCATCAATCCCAGGTGCTGTATGGTTTTTTAAAGAGCTTATCACAGTGAGTACTTCCTGCTCTAGAACCGGACTTAAGAACATCGACTGCGTAATGTGTTGTTCACTAAAAACATTTTTTAGATGCACGTCATTTAAATTATTTGGTGTGCTTTGATTAGAACACAGATTTTCAGCTATTGAGACAAAATATTTATTAAATTCATTAGCTACTATATATTGGTCATTTTCACATTTATTATTTATCTCCAAAATAATTGGAGTAAAAGTTTTATATTGCTGTCCCGTTACTTCATTTAAAATATTCCATGTTTTCTTTAGAATTGCCTTTATTATTTTGGAAAAGATTACAATAATAATTATTTTTTAATATTCTAATATCTGATTGCAGTTTGTTTCTATATTCCTTAAAATGTTTTAGAAGCAATTCATTGTAAGGTTCAACTTGTACTCTCTTAAATAACAAGTTTCTCGTTTTAATGCGCTTACAAATTAATTCATCAATCCATGGGCTTTAATCTTATTATTTTAAAATGTCTTTTCTCTAATTTATTTTTTTACTCTTACTTATTAAGTCATTAAGCATTTAAATAAAACTTATCGAATGCATTGGAAGCATTCCGTTCATTATAAACTTCAGACCACTCAGCTTTACTTAATAAACTATCGAGTTGTGCATGATCAATGCGATGCGAGTTGACCACTTGCGTGGCCTTGACCAACTGATGTTCCTCGCTTCGCAGCCAAACAGCTGATAAACAATGATCCGTGATATGACAGTCGATAACTTCAGCTGTCACTGTTATGTTATTTCTGTTTTTAACTCGGACAAATACGTGGTCAATGCACGTTTGTGATATGTCTGTAATTCGGGTAGGTTTATTTATTAATGATTCAAGACCATTAACCGCTAATATTGTTTTATATTCTCCTGTGATATTATTATCGTCTAACAAGTTTATATTCATATCTCCCACAATTAATAGGTTAGTGCATGATTTTACATCTGTGTGAGACAAGTAGGTGTTTAGTTCATTAATAAATGATTCGGGAGTCTGTTGCTGTAACCTATATACATTAAGTATTTTAAAATATAAACCGAACATTTCAAATGATATTTCTAGTACATCAGCAGAGTTAAATTTAATATTTCCCAGGGTAATGTCACCAATGCTATTATGTACAAAGACAGCTACTCCTCCAGACCTGATTTGTTCATTTGTATTGAAAATATGAATTATAATCTGGAAGGTGATATAAACACTGCTCAGAACTATTTATCCAAATTTCAGTTAAAATAAAAATTTTAGGTTGATGATTTAAAATTGACATTTCTCTGCAATAAAAGTATCAAAATTTGCTCTTAAACTTCTAATGTTTTGATGAACTAAGACAAATCCAGTATCCTTATCAATAGAATTTATGTCTTCATAATACTGCGAATGATCCTGCATTTCCCAACAACTAAATACACAAAAACCTATTTCGATATCTATTAACCAAAATTTAGTCTACTTATACACTAACAAAACATAATACTTAAATACACACAGACAATAAAACACTTACAATACATCTAGATCTGCTTGGCATTTTACAACAGTTACTGGTGCATTGTCCTCCTTCCTTAGAAATATTTTTCCACTTCTTACCCACAACCATTTGTACTCTTTTTTTATCTTCACCTCTCTTGCCATAGCAAAACAACCTCCTTCTGGCGGGGGAGAGAGATTCATTAATAAATACTGGATTGTCTGTCTGTAACCCTAAGTGCCTAGTTGAGAGCTTTTTCCCTTTTCTTTTTTGAAGCATGTTTTCTACATCTATTCTCCGGACAAATTTGTATTACAAATTGTAATACATGTTTTGTTACTCTCCCTGTGGTAAGTCCGATATCACACATTACATTTGTAGTATTCGTATATTTTCTTCCACATATTTATACAAACATATAAAATTACCTTTATTACGTATAAAAATGTTATATATGTTAGTATATATTATATTTATATTGTCACTTATTATTAGTCGTAATATTATATATCTTTAAGGGGTATTTTGGTTTTCCCATCCCAAGAATTTAGCTTTATTCCTTAAAGACGAGGCAGGATCTCATACATAAGATAAGTGTAGGAAGTTGCTCTTATTTTACACTTTATAAAAAATCAGCCCCCTTCTTAAATACACTCAACTAACCAGATAATAAACAAAAATACGCTACTATAGTGCATATAGCTACATATTAATATGGGAGACATTTTATAACTATTCAACAAGAACTACACATTTCAGTTACATTTAGGTATGAAATCACGTGCTGTCTACTTAGCCAGTAGGTGGATGGTTGGAGGTGTAAAAGGCCGAGAAAACAAGCCCAATAAAAACGCACTTGAGAAGAATCAATTTGCGCAAATGGACAGAGCAAGACATCTGTCTTGTGGGAATGGATTGTTGTTACTCGAGGGATAACAGCAGTGTTCCCATTCACTCAGTCGGCCACTGAGACCATTATACCAAATCTCTCCAGTGTTCCTGTAGTTATGAAATGCTTCAGGTCCAGCATTATTATTGCATCCGGTTAAAGTAAATTGATCTTGAAATATGGAGAATATTATCCATTAATAAACGTGTTTCTTGCCTTCATTATTTGTGTAACCTGATTCAAAGTGGAGACTATATTGATTGAGCAGAATTTAATAAATATGTAAGAATACAGAAGTAATGTTTTTTCGTACGATCGTGGATAAGTCGGCTTCAATTTGTCTGGAATTCCATTTATTAACATCCAAACGATTAGGTAAGTTGTAACTTGCAATGTTTAAAAAATATGCCTCCATTCACAAAGAAAAAACTCAAAGTTATTTCGGTTACTATAGCTCAAGGTTAACATATTTTATGTGATATTAGATTTAGAGGATGTAAGGTGTTTCAAATTTACATATTTATGATGTTTGGAATAATAACTACTTAATTAGATTTAATAATTAATACGTATTTCTTGCCTTCATTATTTTTGTAACCGTTATCAAATTAGAGACTACATAAACTGAGAAATGAATAAGTCTGCTTCGATTCATCTGTCCATTTTATAATATTCAATTATAGTTAGAAAAGATTTTTGGCTCTCAAGACTTTCATCTTGTTGTTAGCTTTCCAAGATGTAATTTACTGAATATTGTAAAACATTCATGTTTACTTAGGTGTTACGGTGCTTGAAATTTTCGTAATAACATAACATAACTTAATTGTATTGAATTAATAATAGGGAGAATTTAACTTTCAATGTTCGTCAACTTTTGAATTTGCTAATATTGGGACGATTCAGTTACGTAATTTAACCGATGACCAAAAGCGTTCAACACTGGAGTTTTTAATTTACACCAGTTCTACTTTTATGTCGTCTTAGGACAGGAAGCTGAGAGTTTGAATCTAGTCCTGTGAGGACCTTCGCGCTTTTTTCTGAACAAACCGGAGAGAGTCATGATGGCTAAGATTTGGAGTTGGGGCCGCATCCTTTACAGGTCCATGAGGACTGATATCGGGCACTAGATCTTTGATATGTAACCTTGGGAGAAAGAGAGACTGTGTAACAGCATCTCCGGTCAAAACCGCAAGAGGAACGAGTCCTTATGTTCATGTTAGCTTATAGCTTTAACGTTTTAGGAATACACTACATTTTCCACAATATCTCGAGTTTCCTAGTTAGTGAAGTGCCGCTCCTGGAAATCCATAGGATTTCCCAGATATATATCAAACACATCGGTTTTTATGTATCCAATGTATGTTCAAGGCGTAAATCAGCCAGAATTGATACTCCCCGGAAACGGTGTATATGAAGGAACTCAAAAAGGTGCTGGGGATTAGAACTAAAGGATGGAGTATCATCAAACTCAATAAATTAAGGCATGCTCGTAACAAAAACCGTATAGTTTGCCATAGCCTCCACGTAATTTTAAACTTTAGAATAATATTTTATGATTTTGGGCTGTAAAAAGTATGCAGAAAAATACATCAAGGTAAAACATTTGTAGGAATGCGTTATCAGATAGTAGGTGAACACAAAGTTTATAGACTGAATTCTTCCAAGATAGTAGACGAATTTATGAGACATCATCGCCCAGGTCCAAAGCCGTTGAATAAATTCCCAACGTTTGTTAAACATACATTGTCACAATTTTCTAGTGTAACCATATAGATTAATTATTCATAATGAAATTTATAATAAATATGAAACCATTATTTTATAATTACATATTATTATTTTCTTAGGAAAATTACTATTGCCAGGTTAAGTGTTAGAGAGGGCTTCTTAGCCCTAACTTCGCCTGGTAACATAAGATATTCTTTACTTATTATTTTTATTGCATTGATAAAGAAATATACAATAAATATAAAGGAATTAGTAGTACTCGTAGTAGTAGTTGCTGTGTTAGTAGTGAGGTGAGAACTTGTGACAGAACAACCAACCACATTGCGGTACTCCCTTAATTATCTGCCGTCGCAACGCTTTTGATGGAAGATGCAATAGTGCTTATTTATGCATTTCAATGAAAGTTTTGATGGTTTGATAAAATAAAATATTGCTGCAACTTATAATCTCAATTTAATGACTTTACGTTCACATGTACAGGGTATTACACACAATATAAATCGATTGCGAGGGAGTTCTGGATTAAACACACCTTTTTTCCAAAAAAAAGCTAATCTTTTTTTGTAAAATGCAGAGTGTGTAAAACCCGTTGGAGTTTCATTCATGATTTTTAATAAATTATAATAATAAATATATATATATATATATAATATATATATATATATATATATATATATATATATATATATATACACACACACACATATATATATATATATATATATATATATATATATATATAATTTAATGTATATCAAATGTTGTAATTAGCTACTAAAGTAAAGAGTATTTGAAGATTTGTATAGTTCCCCGTACTATTTAAAAAAAATTAAATACTTTCCATATGATATTAAACGGTCTTACTTAGTTAAGGTTTATTTAAATAACGTTTTAGTTTTTCCAAAATTATTCTTTACATTGTAGCGTTTCGCAATCATATAGCTTATCTGCACTTGGGACTGATCACCCCGTTTGGATTTAATCAGTTTCGGTGCGCGCCCCGTAATTTTCAGAAAATTTAAGTTAATGATTAGCATAGATGTTCGGATATTGCCGCTCTCTACTAACCGGTGATGCTAGAATCCATAGATTGACCTAATAGCCAAACTTGACCTAGATGGCGTTATTATCAGCCGTGATGTCTTCAGAAGCCGTTAACGAACAAGGGATACGGTGTGGAAGAAAATTTGAAGTTCCAGAATCATCGTTCGTCAACTTCAGGTCTTCTCATCGTCTTGGGACTGTTTTCGTGGTTTTTCTTGGTTTTCAGGTCAGAACAGTGCAATATATAAGTTTTGCTACATCAAAGGAATCAATTGCCCAGAAATTTATCGTGTAATTTACTGCTTAACCTGATTTCAATCTTCATTCCATTCAGGTTTTAACACCGGCTTCTATAGGAAAATTAATTTATGTCAAATGTAACGTATTGTCAAATTTAGATATTTCAAGTCACTGTTACCATATAAACTATGTTTATTAATCGTAATGTTTATTCTGTAAGAATAGTCCTCTTCTAAATAATTAACACTGAACCAGTTTGTTTTATGTGCAAGCTATCAGTACTTGTTAACTGTTATAATGTTATAATCTATTTACTATTCAAGAAATCTCTAGTGTCTACCACTTATGTAAAGTAGAACCAGAATATTTACAAACTAATGTCTCCCTGCATGTTTGAGTTTTTAAATGATTGTTATAAATATACTTATATCAAAGCCCTGGCATTACTTGGTGTATGTATGTAGCTTAATATTATTTGTTTTCGTTGAAATTAAAATTAATTTCAATTTACTGACTTTTCAAGGTTATTGGGGCCTACTCATTGGCTGAAACTATTAATTGGCTTGAAAACACCATTCAAATTACTAGTTGGTTATTAATCCTACTGTGTCACAATAATGTATCTTTGGTACTGTACCTGTAATCCTTACCAATGTAGTACCTACATTATTTCTGGAAATCAAGTTATATTGATACTAATCATGACTAAATCGTTGTCCTTAAATTTAATAGTTTGATTACGAATGAGGAATTAACGTATATGGGTTCTGCTTGACGACACAGGTTTGGCTGTGACACTTCCGCTGCATCCCGGTCGGCCGGGATCGTCTCCTCACACCTGAATGACCTTGACACGCCGCTATCACCCCAGGACGGATCTTATCGGACTCCAACAGATAAGTCTATCGCTAACCACAACTTTCAGCTTTATGGGTGACACCTTATTCATTTGTGTGGGACACGTAAACAGACTCAGTATGAGGCACTTTAAGGGTGGATTTTTATGAAATATTCTGAATAGTATATTAACTGTTTCCCTAGACGTTATTGTTATTTAAACATTTATTATATTTATTATCTGTTAAGATATAAGTGTCACATTTTAAAGTTCTTCGGTGGCCAAGAGTATAATTATCTATTGAGGCTAGATTTATTCTACTCGAGATAACTATTACATCCTATTATTTAATAGCCTATAGCTAAATCCAATTTATTTGAGGAGTATATTTATTGATAGTTTGTATTATTATTCTATAGCTGGTTTGCTTGAGCGAACTATTCCCTTTAATTCCCTGTAGGTTTACTTCTAGTTTGCATAGATCGTATATATTTGATATTCTTGTATTAACGATCTATAGGTCTCGAGCTCTTTATAGTTATAGGTAAGCTCGTTCTACATGTGTCTAACTTCCATGATTTCTACCTAGTCCTGATCTTAATTGATATTGTGTAAAAGCTGGCCTTAAGCCTCCTACCTAGTGGAGCGAGAACAATAATCCTTTGCTTCTCTACTCCCTAAGCACTTTTCTCCTTCTTCCGGCGTCAGGGATAGTTTGCTCATTCTTCCCCTGTGTGTTTCTCGCAAATGAGGTGGCGCCCTAAAAACAATACCCTTAAAATTGCTAGACTTTATAGGACCGCCGGCCCCGGCCCATCTCTGAGCTAGCCACCACATTATTTCCTAGTCATGATTACAACATCCAGTCTTTCCAAATCCGTGCATGTTACTCTTCTCTCACGATATTTGTTATACGTTATTTCAAAACGTCCTGTATAATAATTTATCATAAATATGATCACCCATCAAATAAATGTATTTAACAAAGTTTTATTAACAAATAATTTTTCATTCTATATTTTTACACACTTTTAAGAAAAAATAAAGTACAGCTCAATTTTGAAGTGTAATTTACACTCAAAAACCTAATACAGTAGCAATATTATTCGCAGTAGCAATAATGTCATTTGCATATAGCATACAGTACATAAACGGTTTAATACACATGGTTTATGTAAAATATTACGTTTAATGAATTCAGTTTATTCCATCTTTCTCTTCAGATCTCATTGAATATGAACAATTACGTTTTTACATCAATGGAATTTAATTTATCTGTAAATATCGCAAACTTTCGGGTCTTTAATCAATTTTGAAACACTATTGTTAAAGCATTTCCACCTCCTTCTGTTAGAGAGTGGTCATAAAATTTCTCTTTTGTACTGCCACTAATTATTATTACCTTCAAGGAAAACGAGGTTTTAGGTCCATAGATTAATGACTTTAGATTGTCTACAAAGTCATACACCCAATAAAATAATAAAATCTGAAAATATATGCCTACTTTATTTTGTTACTTAATAAGAACTGTAAAATTGTGAATTAATTCTTTCTTAAAAAATCGATGAAGTATAATGGGATCTAAGCCCCATTTTTGACTGTTTTAAGGTTGAAAGAAAACGGATTCTATGGGCTAAGGTAAACAACGTAAAATGGGACATAAGAGCTACAAAAATCTAATTTACTTACTGCAACTGGTTGTGTGTGCGTGTGGGTAACGTATAAATGGATCTACTAGCGCATCTATCTGTATTACAAATACAACAGCTGTTGCCACACACATTTTCATCATTGCATTAAAGTTATGTTTGATGTTGTGCTTTAGTTTTTAAATATAGTTGTTCGTGTTTTAGTAAATAAATCAATGGCTCATAATAGTGAGGTTAGTAATCAGTGTAATAAGGGACAGTAATGAGTTTCACAGAAAATTAAGAGACTGAGAAGTGATGAAAGCTGTATAGTAAAGCTGGTAATAGTTTTATTCACTTAAACGTCTGCTTCAAAAAAAAGGTAACATTTTTAAATGTAAATATTAATGTAAAACTATTAAAAATCAAAAAAAAAATTTGTTACTTTTCAGGGAATTTTATGAATTTGACCATAGCAAACAGCAGCAGAACTATCTTCTGGGCTTAATACAGTTGAAGAGTGTTAGTAGGCGTAGTATTGATGAAGAAAATTCGATAAGTAGACGTCAAACAACAGTGCCAATAAGCTTTATGAAGTTGCAGATGGACAAAGGGAGATAAGTTCAGTTGTGCAAGATTACTTTTTGCAACATTTTTGTGGTGTCATGCAAGAGATGCCTGCGCCTTGTCAAATTTCAACAAACTCCAAACCCAATTTAGGTACAAAAAAGGGGAATAAAACAACTGTAAGCAAATGTTCAAAAGATGAAGCTCTGGTTCACATTCACGTAAACGCTATTCCAAGTGATGTTAGCCACTACGGATGAATGCAGTCCTAAAAGGAGCATCTTTCCTCAGAGCTAAACGTTCACAAGCTTTACCGTGCTTTTAAAGTAAAATTTCCGGACAGCTTTTGCACCTATCGCTATTACTATTCAGTATTCAAAAAACTTTAAAAACAAAATTTGTCCTTTCACAAAGTGAGATCTGACACTTGCTCTACTTGTGATCTCGAAGCGTGTTAAATTGCAACATCGTCAGGTGGATTTAAAGTAAACTTTAACTACACCTCTTGAAAGTGGAAAAGGCTAGAAATGAAATAAAAAGAGATTTTTATTGAGTTTCATAATATTATTAACAGCTCTAGTACTACATTCGCGCTTGATTTTTTTAAATAATACCAGTACCCTACCCTAAACTCATAAAAACATATATTACTTGCGTCACCTGACACGTTACAATTTATGTACTCATTTTCGTAATAATGCCAGTGTGATAAACCTTGTACATGAAGGCATAAGTGGTAGGAAGGTAAATGAGGCAACATCTTGTGTTTTCCGAGGCCTTAAAGACATTGAGTTTCCTAACAAGCTAACAACGTAGAGCGACAACTGCTCATGGAAAAATAAAAATACTACACTCTAATAAAAGTAAATAAACTTTGTTTTCAGGATCTGTACGGTATACATAATTTAAAATCTTTGTTTAAGTGTATTTTATGTAGAGTATCAAAATCATTGATGGTTTTAACCAATGGTGAGTTATTGATTCCAGTCTTCTTTTCTATTTTGCAACGCAAATTGTATCTTTAAATCCAATTTTTTAAAAATGCAGATACCTCATTTTATAATATCTAGTAAAGAATAGAAAGTTATTTGATTGAGTAGAAAACCCAAATTAAGTTTTATCTTAGCAAGGAAAATATTTACTAAGTAAAGTTATGGAACAACGTGTTTCTATTCATCTGTAGAAATAATTACGGATTTTAACGGAGTTCGAATGATATTTAGACATAAAAATCAACAACTAACACTATTATAAAGATCAGAAAAAATGTTATCTATAAATTCATCAAATCATACATTCATCATTCATCGTCGTTAAAGTTGTGAATGATTTAAACAGAAAAAGTTCATTCACACAACCAAAGCATAATTTCGTTGTTTCTCCTCTGATGGCGTTCACTTTGACCTCTAACAGAGTGTGGTTATTAAACCAATGTAATAATTCCCCTCCGATCGTCATCGTGCCATATCATGGACAAATCTGATATCCCAACAGAGACACTGCAACAGATACTGCCCTGAACCCATTTATAAATATTTAATATTGAGATTTATATACATTTAATACAGTTTTATTTCATTCAAGTTCACCGATGCAATTAATGCATTTTAGAACTAATAATATAAACAAAAACTGTATAAACAACACCGTATTTTTAAAATTATACACCTATTTCATTTGAGTTTCGATATCTGCTGAAACAGACCAGAGTATAAATTCATTTTATGTTATAACATATTATTATTTCGAGTGCAGTATTTCTAAGTCGGCGAATTATTTTCTAATTACATTCTTTGAATTGACTCCTTATATTGCTATTTATTTGAACAATATGTAACATTTGTTACATGCTTTATAAGTTATAATGTTTTATAATATTATATAATAATCTTTCGTCATATTTGTATACAGTTAAGTGTAATATTTCCAATGTGCTACTTTAAAACGATATTAAAAACATGAATTTCATTTTGAAGATAATCCACCGGTTCAGTTGTTTGGTTGAAAGCCAGGTGCAGTTGGACAGATGAAGTTTGTCCAAGACGCGAGAATGCGGTGTTCGAGGGAATTCTGGTTTGGTTTCAATATTGACTTGGTTTGTTTGGCGTCAGACTGCTCTCTGCAGGACCTCATACCTCTCAAATATGGTTTTTACATCGATATAATTTGTGTAACAATACACTATTAAGAGTACGCCACACTACTTCTGACGTAAGAGGCGTCACTGATATTTAATGTAAAATTGAAATTATATAGCTCATTTCATTATTGAAGGATAGAACGACAATCAAACGGAAAAAACTTTAACATTATCAAACAAAGAAATTGTGTCAGCCTACTGAATTATAGACTTCAATGACGCTCAGCCAAATACCATGTTTAAACATTAGCTATTTTAAAACTCATTCTAATCTGTCTAAAAAGCTACAAATGAAATCTTTCTCAAAATTCTTTGCTAAATATTACATACCAATTACAATTATTTAAATTAGGTTTCATATTAGTGTTGAAATTACATAAGTCTACACACCATAAAATTATGTATGAGTAGTTATAGTCTAAATTTGATGATATGTTATGAATGTACTGAGTTTGTTTACAAATTTATTTATACTCCTATTCTCGTTTCCATGATGGTTTTTTCCAAAATATCAATCTAAAACTATTTGCTAACTCTCCTCCAAATTCCATAGAATGACATTCACCATCATTTCATTAGTTTTTACTATATTGAAATGACATTTTCCAGGCCTTCATGTGAAAGTTTTCCAGCCAATTACTTTATCGCAGATACTTAATATTAATAGGAAAAAATTATTTAACGGTGTAGTGTATTAATTGTGCGGTAGTATTTAATTTTATGCAGCATTTTATTAGTTTTGTGCAGTATTAAAAAGTGTGTGTGTAGTTAAAACGGGAATATACTAAGCATTTGCTTTTAATATAATGACTCTAACTTGTATTTCTACGTTTTCATTTTATCATAATCATACTTATAACATAAAAACGCCAAGCTAAAAATAATATGGTAATGGGATAATACATAATATTCTATAACTTAGGAATTAATATAATTGTTTTATTGTAATTTTTATTTATTGTATTTCATTTAATTCTTCTAAAAAGTTATAGTAATGAAATATAATTGTACTATTATAAATATTTAAAAATGGTTAAAAGATTTAAAATGTATAATTAATATTAGAGAACATAAAAAAATTGACCCACTAAGTCGTACTAAACCCAAAAAACAATATAAACTCAATATAAAAACTTGTTTATTGCTCAATACAGGTTCAGCAGATGCCCCAATTCAGGCTTAAAAAGGCTGCACTAAAAAAATTAATTTTGTTCATATACTTTTGATTTTAGTATTAATTTTAAATGGCATTAATTCCACCGGATTAATTGAAGGAAATAAAACTGTATTAAATGAATACAAATCTCAATATTAAATACTTGAAATATTTGAATTTTTCGAAAATAGTTACCCATTACCTATGGTGGGTTGGTGTGGTGTTAACCCGAACATACAAATATTGATCTAATGGAAGACAGTCCTGTGTTGTGTGTGTGTGTGTGTGTGTGTGTGTGTGTGTGTGTGTGTGTGTGTGTGTGTGTGTGTGTGTGTGTGTGTGTGTGTGTGTGTGTGTGTGTGTGTGTGTGTGTGTGTGTAATAAACGTCACGGTGATTCAAAACTTTCGTTATAATAGGCTTATTGCCCATAGTTATAGAACATTTTATTATTTTTTACATGTTTTTATCCAGAGACAATATTTTAAATACAACTGTAATGATGTTTGTTAAATTTTTACCATTATACGTTAAATTTTAATATTTCCATCATGATTTAAATATAATTTACAGTTTACAAAAATATTAATGTTAATGTAGAATTTCAAGAAGATACCATAATAATTTCCTCCATATACAATACGAATTTTATGACTCATTTAATATAGCATTTGTGTTTATATCTTAAATAACATATATTATCAGTATATTATTTGTTATAGTATTGCAGGTTAATAGTAAGTTATATGTTAATAATTTATCTAAAATAAGAATTTAGAATGAAAGTGTGATTACTTGTGTGGGATTTTGCAGTTTTAAAATGTACAGTTATGGATATAAATAAAGTTAAATTTTCACAAATTGATTCTAAGTTAATAATAGTCTAGAAATATAAATAATTTAATATTTTTAATATAATAATAAAAGCGTTAATATAAAATATATCGTTTCTTATAATTTCCACTCATTGTGTATTTAAAAATATTGTACCCAATAATTATTAAACCATAAATACCTGCTCAGTTACAAGTACTTATAATCTATATACTACAAGATAGGGCTACGTTAAACCCATAACGTGTAGTAAAACAGGTTTTTTTGAGGTTGCAAACCAAATTTTTAATGCTTTTAAGATGTTCTGGATATAGTCAATCGTACTATCATAAAATAAACTGACACAAAAATACGCTCAGGTAAATTCGATCCTCTTGAATTTCTATAGCTGGACGTGAACCGTCAAACTCAGTCTATGTATAAATGTTTCATGCAGCATAAAGTCTACACATGAAAACTAACTTTAGATATCTTGCCACATATATATACAGATATACAGTCACATTTTTGTTCATTAAGTTAGGTTCCATAACAATTTTAAAAATAATACAAGTTCCTGTGAGCTAAGCTGGGTATTTACAACGCAAGGGTGCGCTGAAGACAGATCTTCTCACCGACATTTAGCATTGACTTTCCACTCTACTATTTTTCGTTTCACTCCATAAATACAAATATACCATGTTCAAATTATTGTATTCAGCTTGTTTACAAATTTATATCTTTTGTCGTACCATAGATTAACATTTTCAATTTTCAATTTAAAACTCAAACTGTGTAACAAAAGTTTAATAGTACTCTTAGTTACTGTCTTTGATTAATAATAATTGTAAAGAAGATTGAGAAGTATTCTCTGAAGAACTGTTAGTTGAATTTTATAAATTTGGAAAATAGCCACACTCTTTATGAATAAATTTTATATTAAGAAGACATTTTTTAAACTTGTATTTTTGGTAAAATAGGCCTAAACGAAGATAAAGTAAGTCCAAATTTTATATGAATTTAACTTTCCAGTCGTTGAAATTAAATTACACACTTTTTATGTAAACTGAAATTACTGTATATCATAATTATTAATTAAGAATATAGTACACTGCTATTTTCTCTTTGCCACCTCGGTTAGCAATAAGACCAATGTGAAAATATTTGTTAACGTTCAACCAAACCTCACGAACGACATGCACCATTATCTAAATCAATGCTGCTAACATATAAATGAAGCTTCATAGACTATGTTAGATCTATAGGTGAGTTGGTTTTTGAGACTTGATATGGGCAGACAAACAGACAGACAGAAATTATCTTTGTCCAGCCCCAAAAATGCTAGGATTGGCTAACGCTCAGCCAAATAATTAAAGCAAAAATAAATATACATATTCCATCTGCGTGTACATAATATCATATTTCCATCATTGTTTTAAATATATGAAATTCACACATATACAGTATGTGTCAAATCTATCATAGCGTTTCCATCCGCACAATGCCCTGTGTTACGCGTCATAAGTACAAGTTAAACACTCATATAAATCTTTAATCTGTAATATTTTTAATAAGAGTCCTGGTTCTAGATTTTTGGATTTCTGTTAATTTGCATTTATCGTTTAGCTATAATCTGCGTCCATTAAGGTTTAGGAACGTTCTAAAAATCAAGCACTTTCATTTGATACATCGCTCACTTATGGTAGAGGAAATTATTTAAGAATAGCTTGTCCTGCAGCAGCCAAACAGTATTGATTGGAACATTTCAAATTATTTAAAATCATGACTTCCTCCTAATAAAAAAACAATTAGGTCATCTCCATCAGTCAGCTTTTTTACTACTGAAAAATATATTGAGCCCACCAGCAGCAACCTCTTCCCCATATTAATCACTGTGCCCCTAATCGTGTATTACTTTTCAAATAATTTAAGAGACTGAAGGACTGGTTTCTATATCTAAACGTGATAACTGCAGACTGTGTGAGATAGAAAATGTACACATGAAATTAATCAGCAATTGGACGTAAAACCAATAACAGGTCAATGATTAATCTTCAATGACAAAGTAAAACTAATAACGTAATGTCCAGTGAAATATCCAACAAACAAACTTCGTTGGCGGCAAATATATAAGTGGAGTTTTTACACAAATCACTCTGACTCAACAGTTCAATGTCGCCTAGAATGATAAATGGACGCGCTAATGGAAATATTGTTTCCTGTACCTCTCCAATCTCTCCCGACCGGAGATTTATTTTGTACTCGTTCACAGACAGCTTGCGAATTACGAATTAGCTTTGGAAACTAACACATACAATATTTGACCTGTGTTGTATTGATGGAAACCGTGTTAATCAATTACACACATTAATTAGTTGTAATTATTTAAATAAAATTACTTATTTAAAATTCTGAAAATATTATCATGCTGTAAATTGTTGTCAACTGTGTCATTGAACTTTTTTCTTCATATTTACACTTTAATTAATTTCAACTGGTAAACCTTTTATTTGTTTAATAACTGGTAAGTAAACTTTTAATTTTAGGAGAAATGATCAATCGTCTACTCAATTTCCATTGATATTGGATTCAATGAAACAGCGAACAATAATATACAAAGGAAAACGGATTTATTAAGTGAAATATACCGGAACACGTCACAGGTCGGAAATAGAACAGTGCTGTGAGGAATTCCACTTGTCAAAGTTCATTTCTCTCCGTTCCTGAAACTACTACTCACGCCCTGTACAGTATATAACATTCCGTTTCCAAGAACTTTCTTCTAAAACATCAATATTACGTCGAAGTCATTCTTTCGGTATAAAAACCTTTCTGCGGTTAATCTTTAGTGGTTTGCTTTGCGTTTTACGTACTACCCTCTAAGTCTGCGCGGAACTTCGCGTAGGTTGCTCCTTTATAGTCGAATTACCATTTTAAGATGGGAGTTTTTATGTCAACAAATATTAGCCTTTTTCCAGGGATTATTGTATTATTTTCATACAAAAAGAAAATAAGAAGATTTGAATTCACTTACTAATTAACACAAGTTTTTCAAGGGAGTGCACATCGCTGCAAGTATTGTACAAGGTTACTTGTAATAACTATTTAATATTCAACAATCAGAATAATTTTTGTGGATCAAGATATAAAGTCGTCAGTAAATATTTTAGTGTAATACCGTTAAATTACAGTTTGGACTTTGAGTCATTATCAACAGTAACAGGCTGTGACACAAGTGGCACGAAGAATTGTTAAGAAGTTTAAAGTTAAATTTTATTTGGCCTCGTTCATAATAGAGAACAGTAGAGTTAATTTTGAATTAAACTATAAACTTTATTTCATCCAGGTTTTATAAGAAAGATACATTTTCAGTTCGATTTTATTTTTGGAACAAAAATGTAACTTCAATTTTATTTTATTTGATAGAAGAAAGCCTTTTCTTTAAAAACCCGTTTACAACAAAACGGGTTCATTTAAATGATTTTGTGAATTAAATCTAAGAGGTTATTTCAAGAATAAATGTGATTCATTTACTCAACTCAAACTGGAGAGGTGGTATCGGTAATAGATCGTACTATTGGCATCAAATAAATTTCTTCAATCTAATAAACCGATAAAATGATGTATTGAAGACGTCGAGAGATCATATTAAAAGTTATACCAACCAATTCAACAAAGCAACTTCATCAATGTCATTTAGTAACACGTAATTAGATTACACTCTGTTTATATACAAATATATTTGTTCTGCATTGCTAGTATTGAGACCCAAATAAAAACTTTGAATTTTTTTCTTAATTTATTTTTTTATATTTTTATTACATAATCATTAGAGATCTTCCCCCGGATCCAGAGTAACCTATTTTCACTAATCCACGACCTTTTAATTTAAGTGGCAGACATTACAAAATTTTAGGAAGATCCTGACGAGTTATTAATCATAGTTAATAAATAATTACGATTATATACAACTCGTGACAAAGAATGCGTAGCATACTCTATATACTGGTTACGTTCATTAAAGCCATTATTTTCATTAATAAGTAAATTAATATTACCTTCTATAATAAGAGCTGTGTAGAGTATAAAATGAGTTTTGTTCCGAATCTGAAAATCTGTAATTAATATTATACACGAGTTGTGTTGCAAATTGAACTGCATTCATTAACCCAAAATTATTAACCATTAAATACTATTGTTAATAGACCTAAACATTATGAAATGAATTTCTAGTCAGATCTAAACATAAAATTATGGAACGCTCATAAATGTAGACACACATGTTGTGTTTATTAGTGCAATATGCAGATCAGTTTACTTGACTAGTATTTGTATGTCATCTTGTACTCGGGATAAAAATTAATAGATGTAATATTTATGCCAATATTTTACTAGGCTTTTGAAGATAGATCTTCGAAACCGGCATAGATCGAGTAATAAATACTATTAAAGGCTTGTGAAAGTTCTCGTGGATTTGTGTATGCAGGTTCCCATAGTCAAAAAGTTATGTGTTGCCTTCAAAATAAGTCAATGTAACAAAAGGTATACCTTTACGTGTTAACTAAATACAGTAGTCTAATCCGATACAACTTTATGTGTACTAACGGTCCTATCTGATGCATTGGTAACTTTTCAAGTTAAACGGTCTCATTCAGTAAATTGGTAATTTTTTATTTTTGTACGAGTCTCATCCGATGCATTAGTATTTTCAAAAAGTTACTAAACAATCGTATCAGAAGCATTAATAGCTGTGCGTGTAAACAAAACCCCATTAGATGTTTTATTTGCTTAGCGTGTTTGCTAAACAGTCCCATCAGATACAGTGTAATCTTTACGTGCTTACTTATTTCCATCTCATTTCGATTGGTAGGTTTGTTCGTTTTGAACGTTTGGTTTTTCAACAGGCAAGTATTTAAATCCCTGGTATGTCGGTTGAATTTTTCAAGTGTGAAAGAGATATTGGTAGTGGTGTACCCCCCTAATTTAATATGTTTCAGTGCGATATTAACCTAAATTATAAATAGGTTTGTTGATCTGATTTTGACCGTGAACAGAAATTTATTAAGTACTTATTTTCTAAATAAGGTAAGGCAATTTCACAATCTTTATTAATTAAATGTATTAATGATTACAACTATACTGCAAAACGTTTACTTAACCTTTAAATTTTTAAAATATTGTGAAAAATATTTCTGTGAAGTTATTATATAATATTTGATCAGAACCAGTGTTTTGTGCATTGTGCATAGTTTTGTCATAGAATGACAGTGATACCCAATGATCAGATGCCTTCTTGAAATTGTGTCGTTTTCCTAGCGTATGTCATCTGTGCGATAAGTCTTGATATATAAGCCGTAGAAAATTAGGGAATATAGGGTCCTTATGGTCCAGGAAAATATTTTTTTATTTTGATGTCAAATTTTCAAAGGTCTTGATAGAAAAGTCACAGAGACGTAGCATAAAGTTTTATCTTGGTTAAAGTAATATCCCTATCGTTTTAATTTGGGACAAAAGGTCAAAGGATATTCTGTCACATTGTCTGTCTGTCATTTTGGTCTTAACTTATTTCAGCATAAATATTAATACAATTATAAAATAAAATTCAGATAGATAAGCACAAATATCAAATAGGTAAAACCTTTCTTCATATTATGTTCACTAAATTCTGATATGATCAAAGTTGTGAATGTATTAAAACATTTACGTAGACAACATCGTGAAATTAGTTATTTTAACATTGGACATACTCAAAAATAAACAAAGTTTTTCTTAGAATTGTGACTTAGAATTCATTATTTAGTTTAATTTTTAAGACATTGTTTGCTAAAACATATATCTAACCTTTTTCTGAGTTCTACGCTTAGGAAACATAATAATGCTATGACTAAGTACATAAGTTCTTGAAAATCATTAGTCCTTTTCACGTTGCAGTTCTTAAATCGGTTTTTATACGTACTTGCAAGAAACCGTAACGTATTTATTTCTTAATAGCATAAGACTTATCTAACAACTGATAATACGTACACCTAACAACGTTATGTGAGTGTTTCCTGGGACATATTTGGATGAGCAGGCCCGTTATGGCAGAGCAAGGGCTTGGTGAAGAGCAATCAGCAGCTAATTGTGTGCTGCCTGTCAAGAGCCCTCACAATACTCTACAGACTACCAATCACATCCGGTTCCACATTCTATAGGAAATAACCAAGCCTATCAGTCTTAGCTTTCTGAGTATTAAACGATATGGCTCAATAAAGAAACGCAAGTATGCAAAAATATCTTGTCTTTAACTCATTGATTACACTGTCATGAATCCATTACATGCAAGAGATTTAGGTTTAGAGTAAGATATGGCTTTATTTATTGTCAAAGTTTATTGTTTACAGATATCGTGAATACTATAAAATCGAGCAAAAGGGCTAGATAACAATTTAATAAATTCATTCACTGTATCGTTTTAAACAGTCATAAGCTACTGATATGCAATAAATCAAGGGTGGAAATACAGTGAAATTTACTTCATGTATGTTTATTTCTGAAGTAATTGCTGGCTTCCTGTAATTTTATTGCAATTTTTAAGTACGCAATCTAAATGTTTCGTCAAAAGTAACACAGTAAAATGTGATGATTTTGTAATAAATATATGTCATATCATAGAAACTTATTAAGGAAACGTCACCGACCACTAGGCTCTAGGTCATTTCCAATGACCTAAAATTATCCATATTTCCTTGATTAAAGTATATAATTGAGACATATTTAAATATAAGACCGGAAAAGGAATATCATTGTCAAGTGCTGCTGATACTTTTATCAAGTTATCAAGCCAATGTATTAGGGAATGTATGATTGCGACCACGGTGTAAACATTCCAAGTAACAGGCAGTTAAGGAATAAACACGCATTTTCTCCTGAATAAGAACCAAAAAACATAAATTTTGGTAAATCTTTACATTCAAACTAAACATTATTGAAATTTAAATGTTCTTTTTTCAAGTGCTATTATAGGACTCTAAATTTCTAATACTAAAGGAAACGGAAAAAGCAATACCACGGCTGTGAGGACAATATTTGCTGTTCATTGTAGAGTTCGTTGACATTGCAGTTTATAGGCAATGTCGGATCCTTTCTAGAACATTAAGCCAGGAAATGTTAGAAAATTGTAAATTATTTATTGAGTAATACTTGTTACTCGTGTAATACTTGTGCACATTTGCTACACTCAGTTCAAGATTCTGCTGCTTATTGAATATCTACACCCTGTTCACTAAATACAAAAATGTTGTTAATAAAAAATTACTTCATTAATTAGTTTCAATTTATACGCAAATAGTTTCATAAAATTCATGTGGTTGTGGCGCAATCTATATTAGGAAAACAAAAATTTGCAATATACAGGATTTTATGAGAACATTAAACACCAAAAAAACACAACACGGATATGAAAATATATAAATATAGAAGAGAATAGATACAGAATCAAGACAATCAAATTCAAGAGAATATTTATTATCTAATGAACTTAAAAAAAGGTATTATGTTATGTAAAATATAGAACACTGCGACTAAGAACAAATACTTCGTACTTCACATAAGGGGTGCCCAGAAGGGGGGGGGGCATGGCGCAATATGGCGCCATCAAAATTTGGGGGGCATGCCATCATAAATTTTTCTGGGGGGGCATCGAGCCATTTTTATTTGTTAACAATATTTACCTATCGATAACAGAGAAAGAAATCATACTATCAGAGAATTATAAAACGAGTTAAGTTATTACTGATTAATATTTACATCATCAGTTTCAGATCGAAATATTGCCATAGCTAAATATTTATTCCGCCGTTTTAAACTAACTAAGTACTCGTGTGTTAATCCTTAAGAGAAATATTTTATTTGTTTAGGGCGATTAGGTTGGCAGTGGCTCAACTGGCAACACTGTCTTGTCTGCCTGCTGTCTGTCACAGTCACATCACCAGCCGTTAGTGATGTACTGATGTGAATGTGAGTCGTGAGTTTTGAGTTTGAGTACCTATTGCAACAGAAAAACAAAACGTCTCGTTTGAAGAAGCTCGGATACGGACGTTAATGAAGGTTGAATGTGGCGTGTATTTGTTATGCGTATGGTATGTCTTATGTTATGTTTGTAGATTTGTGATTTGTTCATAACTAAAAACTAAAGATGCGCTAAGAGAGCAAAAACGTTGTACAAATTTAAATGCCTAGAAAGTGATGTGCAACACGATCCATCGCAAAGACAAATGGTTGGATCACTGTAAGAAGAAACATAGTTACAAGTTTTAAGAACAATTTAAAAATCAATTATATGGTTGGTTGAATAAAAGTCGACAACGGCCCATGGCAAAAATACGTTCCAGACCCAAGCCCAAGCCAATCTACATCCCTGGATGACATCCCTCACTTTGACGAGTACGAGTAGGCCTACCCAAGACCAAGTGATGAAGATGTTTTGTTGAGCCAACATCACAAAAGTTTCCAAGATAAATCTACCAGCGAGATCGAGACTGATGCAATTACTCTACCACTACTAGAAGTCACAGACTCTGAACTAGAAACACAAGGTAGGCCTAACTTTGTAATAACTACTAATGTAAACCTAAGGGGCAAAAACGGTTTTTACTTTAGTCAAAATTTTAATATGTCTAGGCCTAGGCGCAGGGCGCAGGCTGTTATATTGTTTTATAGAGGCAAACACGTTAATTACTAAGCCTTTATGTATCCAACCTACCTAAAAACGATAATATCTTGTAAAATGTATGGTATATAGCCTAACTTAACCCAAGCTTGTATTCTGAGGAGTCAAACCAAAGTCTGATTTTGGTTCTGGTTCTGCCGTATTCACTGTTATAGGTATTTTGGTACTGTTCAGCACTCTGTGGAGTTAGGTTAGGTTATAACATAGGCCCTAATAGTTATGTACAAAAATAGTTTGACCCAAATACTGAATACATATATAAACCGTGTACAACATTCTTGACGTTCTTCACTGTCTGAATATTGTTGTAGTTCGCCAAAGTCGTTAGAGTTCAGAAGCAGAAGCTTCTTGGTTGTTTATCTGTATCGAGTATGAGCACTAGAATGTCTAGAAGGGTTAATTTTCTTCAGGCATATGTTGGAAGTTATAGGCAATAGGCCTACCATTTTTGAGAATTTTAAACCTATTAGCTTAGGGCTTAATAACTTTCTCACAGACTAAACAAATTTTGTATATATTTGTAGATCAAACCAAGAACTGGAAGGACAGGAACCTGACAATTTTGGAACAAGTGATGTAGATGAACCAACTCGGATATTTCATTAATGAGATGCACAGATAGTGTACAGTCCAGCTTCATATGCTAACCTCAAGCTCTCTCCTGAAGACATAAATGTGGCTCAAATTTGGAAAATCAAGACTTATCATCAATAGAATTTCCTTCAACGGGTGGAAGAAAAATTTAATCCTCTGTGGAAAAAATTGATATATTGCCCAATAACAGTGTGAAACCTAGGAAGTGGCTAGTGTACAGTAAAAAAAGGACGCGAGTGTATTTTGTTGCCTTGCACACTATTTGCACTTCCAACTGAACGGTCTGTAATGGGGAAACAACCGGCTACAGAGGGTGGACAGAGCATAGAGGAGAAAGAGATTTTTTACTCCACGAGACTTCCAAAAATCATATATCTGCAGGTTGCCAGAATTCAATGGATCTCACAAAAGAGAATAGATTCGAGCCTTGCTCAACAATGTAACAGAGCAGTTGACCAAAAAACCGAGAAGTCCTGTCAGTTGTCATTGATTGTTGTAGTTACTTGAGTGAGGAAATGATTGCCTTTCGCAAAAACAATGTTTTAGAAGGAAAGCTGTTAGGGTTATTAGACTTATAGGAAAATATAGCCCAGATGCGAGAGTTTACCTTGAAAAAATTGATAGAGCAAGGGCTGAGAATGTAAAGACTGGGATCTAATTTTCTTGTTACAGGAATAATATTTTTGATCTTATCAATACAATGAGTGACGTGGTAATTAATAAAATTGTAACAAGTATTGTGAATTTAACCACAACATTTATTCGATTATACTAGACTCTACCCAGGATGTGATAAAAAAGAATGTACCACTATCATAGTTCGCTACATTGAGCACATGGATGATACACAAACTACAATATCAAACGTAAAACCAAAAGAGCGCTTGGTCAAGGTTTTTTTTTACAAGTGGGATACATCCGGGGAAATGTTGTTTAGAGAGCTAAAGAAATGCTTAACAGCCCTAAACCTTGATACCAAAGGTATAGTGGGCCAGAGTATGGACGGTGCAGGGAACATGAGAGGGCGCAGAGAGTTCAAAGTCTCAAATCATAGTACAAGAAAACCCTAAAGCTAAGCTTTTATGTAGGGCTGCTGCTCTCACAAGTTTGCCCTTGTTGTAGAGCAGTCCCTTGATATATGCCTGCTGTCAGATGAGGAATTTGTTTTCATTCTTGGGAAGATTTGTATGTTTTCATGTCAGGCCACAGAGACACCACCTTTGCTCGAAAATCTAGAAAAGGGGGAAAAAAGAAGCAAGAGACGCTTAAAAAGAGTACAGACTACTCGTTGGTTCGAGTAAAACTGACGCCCTTCAAACCATTGTGAGTTGTTTTGAAACAATAAGAGATACATTGCAAGATTGTCGACTGGCAAGAATTCTGACAACAACACCAAAGCCAAAGCAATAGGGCTCCTAAAGCAAATGACATCAGATTTTGGAAATTTAAGCACAATATATACATAGCATCTTCTTTGTTCAAAAATTGTCTCCCATCATAACAATTTGTTTTCAGTCACCTTACCATTGATTGATTACAGTATAGTCCCAAAAGTTATTAAAGAAACACAGTAGAAAACTGGCGTTCTTGCGCCAAGATTCGGCGTGGAAAAGATTGATTGAAAGTGGCATTACTTCCTTTTGCTGAAGAACACAAACATTTCTTTACCCACCAGACAACGAATCAAGAAAAAGGAAAAGAGATTCATGGACGATGTTGGCAATTGAGGAGCATAGAAGAAGACCCTATTAAGAAAGTAAAGGTTGATATTTATTTCAACGAGACTCTCTAACTAAAGACACCTCTACAGATAAATGACAGATTTCCAGAAAGTTCTCTGGCTATGGTGTCGCAGATGGGATATTTTTCTCATGATGATGGAATTTGATGGTAGATGTAGATGATAAGAAAAAAGGCCTAAAATGTAATCCATCTTCAATTGAGAATCTTTGTGAATACTACAATCTAGACAAGGAATTAATTGATAGATGAGATACTAGACATCTTCATTGATGTTTACAAAGCTACTCACTTGGACATAGATATTTCTGATGTCATGTCTGAGAAGAAGAAAAATCAGAGAGAACCAGTACTGCTAACCCCGAGGATAGTTTTAAGTTCTGACCATGATGAAGATGAAGAACAGGAGGACGTTACAGTGACTGACAAGTTCAAGAAAAAGAAAAATGTTGACGACTGGGTGAAAAGAGGATTTATTAGACCCACCACAGGTGCCTATTGAAATCTATCAGGATTCCCTTATCTCAGTACCTTTTTATAGGATACTGTTGTCTCTGCCAGTCACAAGTTGTTCTGCTGAGAGAACTATGAGTCGGTTGAAGAAGATAGTTAAGAATCGTAGAGAAGCCCTACGTGGGGGGATAGTTGGCTTTCAAGCTTGCTCATTCTTTCTTGCGAGAAAGAAATTCTAAAACAGATCTCAAATGAAGAAATCATCAACAGGTATTTGCACTTTCAAGTGTGCAAAGAAAAAAACTTCTTTTGTCAAAAAATTTAAGAAAAGTATCAAATTAATCCAATTTCAACCTTTCAAATTTACACCCTATTTACCATACAGTGATTCAAGTAAACTATTGTAATGTTTTATTACTTTTTTCTTTGTTGTAAAAGTTGTTATTGTTATTGGTATTAGTAGATAGAATTTACAAAATTTACTTGTTCAGATGATATCTTTATTCCAAAAAATTCAAACCATTTAATGATACATTTTGTTAGATTTTTGTTATTTACTCTTGTAATGTAAAAGTAAATACAACCTACAACACAACATCAGTAACAACCTGTTCCAATTTATAATAATTTTAGAATACCCTAAACTTGCCAACATTATATATTAATTTACAGCTATGTTTATTCCATTCACTTGTGAAAACTCCTGGTTAATTGTTAAACATTGATGCCTCCACCATAATAGAAACAAAATTAAATTAATACATTTATTAAACTTTTTAATACTCATGCGTTTTATGAAATAAAATTTACAACACTATTTGGATTATAATATGTTGTACTATTTGGATTGTATTGTATGATCAGCTGTAAATTGTATCTCATTGTTTTCATGACAGCAACATACTAGACTAGTGACTATAATTGCTATTGGAACTATTAGTATAATTACTTATAAATAAAAGTGTTTAAAATGACATATACATTGAAGATATGAAGTGCTATTATTTCATTTGCCTTAAATAACCTTAACCTTCAGTTCTTCAATTCTTTTTCAATCCTTTTTTGGTTTTTTGGCTGGAATCTAACTTTTTATAAACGTTCCAAAAATTGTTATGAATGTTTACCAAAGTTGCTATGCAATATTCTTTTGCAATAAAGAATTATATCAATGATATTATTTATTCAACTTTTTATAAGTAACCTTAACATTTAAAAGGCAAAAGCCTCCCTTACTGACCTTTTAATATCCTATTAAAATATTTGTCATGTAGCTATTCTGATGTAATCTAGTACTTTGATAAACATTATAATATTAAAAACTATAATAAATGTTTACTACTTTTTAGTCCTCCCGTACAAAGAACGGGTGCACTGCTAGTGTCAAAAATTATATCAAAATTCAAAAAGATACTTTATTTCTATTCTAAAAAAGATAATAAACAGTGGTATATATTTTTTACAATAATGAAAACAGAAAGAATTCCTCACAAGACCAAAGGTAAATGATGTCCTTTGGAAGATTAGAATGTAAGATTGTGAATGTTATTGTCATACACTGACTAATGTTAAAAACTAAAGGGTTGGGTATTGGGGGTACTTTGTGGGGGGGCATTACACTTGGGATTGGGGGGGGGCATGCGCCCATTACCCTTGGGGGGGGCTGGGCACCCCTGCTTCACATGATTGCTTCCTAGTTATCAACGTATTCTGTAACAAGAGATGTAACACATATGTTGAACATGTATTTTATTGCGGTGAACTCACATTACTAAAATAACGGCCGTCCAAAAGTTGGTACATAACTTGTGCCATAGTGAAAGTGTTAAGCTTTAGCCAGTTACGATAGTTAAGATATAAGCATGATTGGGTATGCAAGTTAAGGTTTAATATTTATTGACTGATGATAGGTCTGCACAGTGAGAATTAAAATTTTACGATTTAATTTTTTTCAACTTCAATGCGCTGTAATCCTAGATTCTAAGTACATTTGTTGAACAGATTTAAACAGAATTGAACAGAAATAAACGAAGAACTCTCGTCAAAAAAAGAGAAGGTAGGGTCCCGACCTTATGTATTACCAGTAAAATTAATTCCTTTGTATCATTTTATTTTCCATGCACTCTCTCTTTTTAAATATCGGGTATATCCTTATGGACTGCTAAAATATTTAAATATATTACTGTATCAACAAAATCAGGCGTAATGTTAATTTAGATAAGTACAATTCAAAAAATAAAATAAATGTTATACATAAAGACAGGAAATTACTCTTATGTAGCAAAAAATTACAGAATGTTTTCTTCTTTTGAAACCTTAAGGTTCACGGATCTAAATCAGCCCCAGAGAATACACTGAATATTAAGCATTGCTTAGAATTCCGATCACTCACTGCTCCTGATTCAGTTCTGACCACGTGATCTGCTAACCTGTAATTGTGTGCCACCCTTACATTCAGTCTAATACGTATAGCGACAGTTCCAAATTTTGTCTGCTTATGCACAGTAGAGAGATCTAGCTTTGATCACATTTACACAAATGTTTCTCACTTAAATTCCAACGTGTTTTATTTCTTTAACCCAATACGACTCAAAGCAGCATTATCCCCCTGAGTAAATTAAAACTATAATGAAATAGTACTATAGTCGGTTTTAACTAAACTTCAAATTTTGAATTTGTAGGTTTGTCCCAAGATGAAGGAATTTAAGATACTATTTACGTCCTGAAACATATTTTGTTATTGGACCGATCGTATTTAAGTTTCGCATGGACCTGTGCATCTTATCTAAATGTACATACTCCATGTATAACTGTGCTGTAACCATACGCTATGAACACTTATAACGTATATGAATAAATTTTAACAAATCTTCAAATGTTTGCACATTGCATCTCACAACATAATTATTGAACATCTTTTGTCGTATAATTCAAGTAACTGTATATTTAATTAATAAAACCCGAATAAATTTTAATTCACCATATATAACATATCTCATAAATATCTTCATAGTGTTTATTGTATGTACAAATGTTTAATTGTTTAACTGCATATCATATTTCAATTTCTTAATAAAAAAAATAACTACAGGACCAAGTTCTTATAGCGATAAAATATGTGTAGGGAGTTTTAAATAGCAGGTAAATCAGTCTAAACGTATTAAATATGCAAATAATACAATCATAATGAAAATAAGAGAAAAGTGAAATAAAATACGGGTTTTAAATAAATAAAACTTAAAATAAAACAATATATAACATGTCTGTCTGTAAGGAAATATCATGTCGCTTTGTGTTGGAATCTGTCTGTTATGACTCCTGGTCTCTGTGACACAACAGTGAGACCTCTGTTTTATATATGCATATACATTTATTATTATGATAATTAGAAAATTATATTATTGTTTAAACTTAAATATGTTACTTGATAGAGCCTAACTGCTCATAGAATTAGGTCAACAAAAATAACAGAAAGTTTGCTCTGTAAGCTAATGTAAATATAGACTTTGCTTAAATCTTTTACTTTATAGAGAAAATTTCATAATTTTACATTTAATATCATCAATCTGATCAGATTATAAAAGTTGGGTTGCATTAAAAAGCAAATGCTAATTAAGCAATAAATATTACATACTCAATTTAGGCACTTTCATGTTTTCATTAAAGTTGTAATATCTCTCTCCATCCAATATAAACCTTTAAAATTTAAACATTATTCTTACGCAGTGTTTTTTATCAGCAAGAGTGTAAAAACAAAGTGGATTAATTCAAGAACGCATATTTTTCGATATTAAATGCATAAACGAGTGCATTAATGTATAATTATTTTTCAATAATTACTAGGATTCGTCTTCAATTTAATGTAGCTTTTTAAGGTAAATAATATACATATATATATATATATATATATATATATATATATTTCTTGTGTGCGTGTGTATGGGGCTGAACTCCTCCTAAACGGGTGGATCGATTTTAATGAAACTTTTTGTGTGTCTTCAGATGGATCCGAGAATGGTTCAGATTCACAATTTGGTCCAATTTAAGTAGTTTATTTAAATAATTTTTTAATAATAAAATTTTGTTGATGTTGGAGTGTTTTACATTGGATCCTCCAGACTGCGCTACGACACGTAATACTAAGTGAACTGTTCCTTAACAGCTGATAATACTTTCAGCTGAAGTTCATCAAAGAGGCAGAAACATCAGTTTACATTTAAAATTTAGTCAATTTTTTTTGTAAAGTGCTTGATCAGTAGTGTAATGCATATTGCAAAGATGAAGTTTCACCAATTTTTCTATGTAAACATTATAATATTACAACACAGCCATAATGTTTTTCCATTTTAATTTCCAGGTTGTCCCGACAGTTTGTGCTGCTATCAAATTTGTGTGTTGTTTTGTAACATCGTGTAATTATTGTGCTAAGTGCTAATTGTAATAATGCATTAATAGAGATTGAAGATGTTTGAAGTGCATAAAAAAACTATAGTTATTTATTGAAGTTATTGTACTCATGTTGCAAATTTATTGAAGTGAGTATATTGGTCGCATATCCTCCAATAACCTAAGAAGCATACAAATCGAAAGGTTGTGTTTCTATGTGTCTAGAGGTATATTGTTAACAGTTTAGATAATCAAGTTTTTAAACTAATTAGATTTTTTTAAAATCTGTTGTAGCATACTAATCGCATGTGTGAATAACTATTGTTAATAGTATAGGAATTGGTTTTAAATTAAATTCTGTTGGCCAGTTCTGATACTATATTGTAATTTTAAATAACCATTATGAAATTCGGTAGTTTAGATAGGCTAATTAGAAATACCAATAGAGGTTATCCTCGGTACTTTATATAGGCTAATCAGAAATTTATCAATAGAGGTTATCCAGATATAAAATTGGAAGTTTTAGTAAAATGTACTTTTAACTGAAATTCGTAGTAAATATTAAGTGTGCAGCGATTGATCAGTTAAGTTTTTATTTATAAATAAATTGTTGTTGATCTTGGAATGTTTTACATTGGATCCAGCAGAAAGCGCTACGATGGCAGTTTCAAATGTTTTTCTATTTTAATTCCAGGTTTTCCCGACAGTTTGTGCTGCTATCAAATTTGTGTGTTGTTTTGTAACCGTGTAATTATTGTGTGAGTGCTAATTGTAATATTACATTAATAGATCCGAATTAGATTATAGGTATTTAAAGGCTGAAGTATAATAAGCGGCCACCATCACAATCGAATTATTGGTATTTTTGATTAGCCTATGTAAACTACAGAATTTCATTATAGTTATTTAAAAATTACAGTATAGTATCGGAACTGGACAACAGAATTTAATTAATCTTAAATACTAAATAAGTATTCCCTATATGGCTGAAGTATAAGTGGCCACCATCACAATCGAATTATTGATATTTCTGAATAGCCTATCTAAATACTAAAATTACGATCCGAATTAGATTATAGTTATTTAAAGGCTGGAAGTTATAATTAAGCGGCCACCATCACAATCGAATTATTGATATTTCTGATTAGCCTATGTAAACTACAGAATTTCATTATAGTTATTTAAAATTACGGTATAGTTTCGTAATAGGCCAACAGAATTTAATTTAAAACCAATTCCTACACTATTAGCAATAGTTATTCACACATGTGATTTGTATGCTACTGAATTTGAACTTATGTGACCAATTTTGATTGCAGATTAAAAATGTAAATTACAACAAATTATTTTAAATCCAATTAGTTTAAAGCTTGATTTGTATGCTACTTAGGTTATTTGAGGTTATGCGACCAAAATACTCACTTCAAAAAATTTACAAAATGAGTTCAATAACTTCAATAAGTAACTATAGTTTTTTATGTACTTCAAACATCTTCAATCTTTATTAATGTAATATTACAATATTAGCACTCACACAATAATTGAATCGGTGAGATGTAAAAGGATAACAATTCCATTTTTGCTGAAATTAAACTGAGATAGCCATTGTTTTGGTCTAACAAAGGTCTATCAAGTGAGAAGAAGAACAATAATATTCCTCCACAATAAAGGTTGCTATGGAATCATCTTTTTTCAACTGAGATTTTTTGAAGTGAGTATTTTGGTCGCATAACCTCAAATAACCTAAGTAGCATACAAATCAAGCTTTAAACTAATTGGATTTAAAATAATTTGTTGTAATTTACATTTTTTATCTGCAATCAAAATTGGTCACATAAGTTCAAATTCAGTAGCATACAAATCACATGTGTGAATAACTATTGCTAATAGTGTAGGAATTGGTTAAAATAAATTCTGTTGGCCTATTACGAAACTATACCGTAATTTTAAATAAACTATAATGAAATTCGGTAGTTTAAATAGGCTAATCAGAAATATCAATAATTCGATTGTGATGGTGGCCACTTATACTTCAGCCATATAGGGAATACTTATTTAGTATTTAAGATTAATTAAATTCTGTTGGCCAGTTCCGATACTATACTGTAATTTTTAAATAACTATAATGGAATTCTGTAGTTTAGATAGGCTAATCAAAAATACCAATAATTCGATTGTGATGGTGGCCGCTTATTATACTTCAGCCTTTCGGAAATACCTATAATCTAATTCGGATCTAGTAATGTAATATTACAATTAGCACTCACACAATAATTACACGGTTACAAAAACAACACACAAATTTGATAGCAGCACAAACTGTCGGGAAAACCTGGAATTAAAATAGAAAAACATTTGAAACTGCCATCGTAGCGCTTTCTGCTGGATCCAATGTAAAACATTCCAAGATCAACAACAATTTATTTATAAATTGAAAAAACTTAACTGATCAAATCGCTGCACACTTAATATTTACTACGAATTTCAGTTAAAAGTACATTTTACTAAAACTTCCAATTTTTATATCTGGATAACCTCTATTGAATAAATTTCTGATTAGCCTATATAAAAGTACCGAGGATAACCTCTATTGGTATTTCTAATTAGCCTATCTAAACTACCGAATTTCATAATGGTTATTTAAAATTACAATATAGTATCAGAACTGGCCAACAGAATTTAATTTAAAACCAATTCCTATACTATTAACAATAGTTATTCACACATGCGATTAGTATGCTACAAACAGATTTTTAAAAATCTAATTAGTTTAAAAACTTGATTATCTAAACTGTTAACAATATACCTCTAGACACATAGAAACACAACCTTTCGATTTGTATGCTTCTTAGGTTATTGGAGGATATGCGACCAATATACTCACTTCAATAAATTTGCAACATGAGTACAATAACTTCAATAAATAACTATAGTTTTTTATGCACTTCAAACATCTTCAATCTCTATTAATGCATTATTACAATTAGCACTTAGCACAATAATTACACGATGTTACAAAACAACACACAAATTTGATAGCAGCACAAACTGTCGGGACAACCTGGAAATTAAAATGGAAAAAACATTATGGCTGGTGTTGTAATTTTATAATGTTTACATAGAAAAATTGGTGAAACTTCATCTTTGCAATATGCATTACACTACTGATCAAGCACTTTACAAAAAAAATTGACTAAATTTTAAATGTAAACTGATGTTTCTGCCTCTTTGATGAACTTCAGCTGAAAGTATTATCAGCTGTTAAGGAACAGTTCACTTAGTATTACGTGTCGTTAGCGCAGTCAGTCTGGAGGATCCAATGTAAAACACTCCAACATCAACAAATTTATTATTAAAAAATTATTTAAATAAACTACTTAAATTGGACCAAATTGTGAATCTGAAACCATTCTCGGATCCATCTGAAGACACACAAAAAGTTTCATTAAAATCGATCCACCCGTTTAGGAGGAGTTCAGCCCCATACACACGCACACAAGAAATATATATATATAAAGATATATAAAGCGTTCTTGAATTAATCCACTTTGTTTTTCCACTCTTGCTGATAAAAAACACTGCGTAAGAATAATGTTTAAATTTTTAAAGGTTTATATTGGATGGAGAGAGATATTACAACTTTAATGAAAACATGAAAGTGCCTAAATTGAGTATGTAATATTTATTGCTTAATTAGACATTTGCTTTTTAATGCAACCCAACTTTTATAATCTGATCAGATTGATGATATTAAATGTAAAATTATGAAATTTTCTCTATAAAGTAAAAGATTTAAGCAAAGTCTATATTTACATTAGCTTACAGAGCAAACTTTCTGTTATTTTTGTTGACCTAATTCTATGAGCAGTTAGGCTCTATCAAGTAACATATTTCAAGTTTAAAACAATAATATAATTTTCTAATTATCATAATAATAAATGTATATGCATATATAAAACAGAGGTCTCACTGTTGTGTCACAGAGACCAGGAGTCGTAACAGACAGATTCCAAACACAAGCGACATGATATTTCCTTACAGACAGACATGTTATATATTGTTTTATTTTTAAGTTTTATTTATTTGAAACCCGTATTTTATTTCACTTTTCTCTTATTTTCATTATGATTGTATTATTCTGCATATTTAATACGTTTAGACTGATTTCCCTGCTATTTAAAACTCCCTACACATATTTTATCGCTATAAGAACTTTGTCTTGTAGTATTTTTTATTAAGAAATTGAAATATGATATGCAGTTTTAAACAATTAAACATTTATACATACAATAAACACTATGAAAATATTTATGAGATATGTTATATATGGTGAATTAAAATTTATTATATATATATATGTGTGTGTGTGTGTGTGTGTGTGTTTTGTGTGTGTGTGTGTGTGTGTGTGTGTGTGTGTGTGTGTGTGTCGTAGTACTGTACTGGTTAAAAGGAGATCGAAATCTCATTTTCTTAAAAATAAAGAATATAAATATATATATAATATATTCTATACCTTTATTCTGCCCATCTTCATGGGCTACTGAACCTTGCGAGGATCTTATCACACGGAATAAGGTAGACCATCAGTACAGTACTACAATCATAGATACGCTTTGAACCTGCGCTATCTATAACTTTGTTTCAAAGCCTGATGCCTAAAGCCGCTTGGCCTTCGGGTAAATAAAGTAGAAGTTTTTCTTTGGATTAACTATTTTTCTTCACAGGATATCAACTTCTTGTTGATACACCCCAGTTTTCAAAGATCTAAAGGTCTTAGCTTCAACTACATTCAACAGAATGGGGGTTTACTGCTTAGGAATATGAGTCATGGTTTTAAGAAATAAGTCAATCTTAAAAAAATCTAAATACTGCTTGGGTAAACTTTTTTCACCTCTTGCAATCAACTATTATTTTAACGAGAGACAGTAACAAGTAACAGTAACTGGCCATTAAAACTTGGATAATGGAATAAACATATATATATTTTTAAAACATTACACCACTTGTTTTCTTGATCACCGTAACCAGTAGGTTAACCATTTCAGTGCTAAGAAGGAAGAGAAAATGTGAGAAAACAAATAAAAAAATAAGTGTTACACTATAAAATATTTCAGACAAGAATGGATATTTAAGGTAATTTTAAGAAGAAAATGGTTCTAGAATGATGTAAGTAGCTTCTAGAGGGAGAGAGCTCCAAGAAGCCACAACAGTCTGAAAACAAGAAATCTTCTAAAGATCATAATATCAGAGACAGAGAATTTCTGTTAGCTGAAAGCTTTTAAATTCTAAAATCTGACATTTTTTATTTTAGATCTCTGCCATTGATTGTTAATATAACGAGCGTTACTATAGATTTGTAGCTCTTAAAGCTTAGGTTTAAAGCTTCTAAATTTTGAAATCTTGCAGATGACAGAAGTCTCCAGATGTCAGTTACCAAAACTTTAAGAGTTATAGAGATTGAAAGCTAATATATTTACAAAATTTAAAATATTATTTCAAAGTATTTCTAATGGTGAAAAGAAATACTGCAGACGCTTATTATAGATATGAATGATGAATGCTCACGAATAACTGTGAATTTTACAGATTTTAAATTTTACCAAATGTTATAAAACTGAAATAAGATTTTTGAAATACTGTCATGTTAAAGCCAGATGCAAAATATACTATATATCTCAAATACTGTAATAATAAATAGTCCAAGATCAAAAACATAGCATTATGTCCTAAACTTTCATAGCAAGTAAAGTTTAGTACGAAAGTTTCTGATTCCTAAAAGTAAGAAGATATTTGTTAAGATAAGACTACGAAGGAAGTGAACCTACAAGTGGTCAAGTGGCTCAAACCTTCATTTGTTTAATTTAAATTCTAGAGTAATAAAACGTTTTTGAAGGCTGTTAGTTAAAAAGACCATTGTATAATAATATATCACTCTGTTAACGTATTTAAAGGACCCTAGAAATGTTAGATCCTGAAAAAGTCTTAATTATATTTCTGTTTATTTTTGTTACAACTCAAGAGCGTGTATGTTGACGAGTATAGCCTTGATCACAAATATAGGATATTTTGGAGGTAAATCAGAGGCTACAAGAAGGGACGAGGACCAACAAGAATAAATGAGCGGGGGGGGGGGTTCGAATGGTGGGTAATCATCAAAAACCGATCCAACCTGACATATGGGGGATAACCTGAAAAATTTCTAGGTTTCTAGAAGACTAAGGGTGAAGGGGAAAGGCGGTCGTAGATCAACCGACAGCGTAGGATTGACCAATGATTATCACGATATTTGTCATCTATCAACGAAAGCAAAGCGTTTGCGCCTAAGAAGAAGCCGAAGGTAAAACAAAAACAGATAGTCATGTATCTAAAGGTGTGGAGCTTTATAATGATTGGCTTAGATTAAAAAATGTACTGATTGTACGTTATTGACCCTGCAATTATTTTTAAACTCAAACTGACACAACACAGCGAGACCGACGTATCTCAAAACTATTTTATTTTAGCATTTTTCCTACGGGATGAGAACCGGAAAACCTTAGTGGAAAAAGATAGGACGAAAACTGAACGTGTATGACTAGACACTGAGGTTGGCTGGCAAATTTGTAGACTTTTAAATTCTCTTACTACATATATGTTAATGATACGAATATTGCTTATTGTTGCGAATACGAACCTATAATAATTAAGGTAGTTATTAGGATAACACAGTAAGTCCCGTATTTGATTACTACAGTAAAACAAAGGCTAAATTGCGTACTGTAGCCGTTACAGATTGAGTCGTGTAAGGAGGCCGGTCCGGTTTACACAAGGAATGCTGCTCAACATTCCATAAAGTGACAGAAGGAACGCTGATGTATGTGTGGTTCCGGCTGCTGCCACGAGATAGAGCTATGACTGTCGGCTCTAATGGTGTTATTACTCACAACTATTATTCTCTTGCGTTTATAACATTGCATACACTCTAAGTTTTTTATTGAAATTTTAAGGACACAGTTCGTTACAAGGAATGTAATCCTATAAAATACACACAAACAAACACACACACACACACACACAAATACAGAATTCACGCACGCTTTTTAAAGTTTAATTGTAATTCTGATGCATAAATTATATATTATTACATCGTCTCGTGGACACTTCATTGTAATAATAAAGCACCCTAGTCTGGAGGCACGCATAGTTTATCAAATCTTTTTGCCCCTAGGACTAGAAATCTTTCATAACATTTTCTTAATTACAAAGAAATATTACAGCAAAAGAGGTCAAACAAAGCCAACACGGAGCTTATAATATAGGTTTGGTGAAAATTATTTAAATATAATTTCAGTTTTATTGCTGTAATACAATTTTAGATCCATCCCTAGATTATCCAGATTATCAATGTATTCATAACCATAAATTTAAAACCTTTTATGTTTCAAACTTTTTTTCATGCGATCAATATATTATGAAATAATAGCTAAAACGTTTAGTGCGTAATAAGGCTGTTAATGACACATGTTTAAGTATTCAGTAAAACGTATATAAATGTAAACATTTTCCATGCAATTCCTAAAATTAAGAAAAAAGTAAAATTTGCAAACTGACAAAATTGTGTTTAATTTTTAATGTGAGCTGAACTTAATAAATTGTATAAAGTATAACTGAACAAAGTAATTTAATCACAATCACGGTTGTATGTCCTCATTTTGAACTATCTACCCAAAGGAACAGTATTCCCTTGAAGAGATAAACGTAACTGATGTCGCTGATGTACCTGTAAAAGACGGGCACACTGTACAGAAGCTCGGCCTTTCTAGATTGAATTAAGGTCAAGCGTTTCCACTCACTCTAACAGCTTCGTGACCCACAAGTGTAACTAATCTCGATTATATTGTTAACTAGCGTCCTCAATTGAGTTTCAAAGCACCTTTGAAATTGATTACTTAGTCTTTTGCACAGCTTTTCAGTAATGGTACGTCCAATAATTGCGTTAACTGTTTACGTTAATATAATTACTTTGATTAATGGATGTATCACATGTATTTAAATTAAGAGCCGTATTGGCTTATTAAAAATAATTAATAGAACCAACGCATTGAAATATTTAGCGTAGTTTTGACTGAATGTAATGAAACCTGATAAATAATTTAATAATAAACAGGTTTAACACGCACACGTGTGATTCATAGTATATGAATGTATTTATACCTGTATATAGTAAAAATAAACCACTGTGGAAAATGTTACATATATATTCTGCTCTTAAAAAACACACATAATTTTGAGTGCCTGTTTATCCTTGATACTCTTTACATCCACGAAAATAAATCTTGAAGGCTCCTAGTAAATATTGAAAGTTTCGAAGATTGAACGTAGTGTTATGCATTTTGTAACAAATAAATTTGCCAAATGTCCCAAAATCCCATTACCTTTTCAAACCTCTTATAGTCGAAACAAACATTTAAAGTTCGAACTTTTATTCCAAATTAATAAAGGACATATGTAATTTACATGTATTTCTTATTCTTACTTTCTAAGGTTTGAATGATCTACCCCTTAAGAGTAATAACTCTTATAAGAAAAACCATGGGAAAGATAGGTATCAATGGATTTATATTCTTACTAATGACTGCATCATTCACATCGTATTACGTACAGGACTATACGCCCTACGTTTTCACTGTTGCAGTAGTTCATACAACTCCCTTTTTGTGATTTACAATCGTTTTGCACATTTTAAATTAAAATTTAAAGTCATCTACCTAACACAGGGCCGGATCCAGGGAGGGGCAGGGGGGGGCATGTGACCCGGG